>NW_009704377.1:0-3982 GCF_000703405.1 Apaloderma vittatum
TTACCCAAGATGATGGAGAGTGTCCTAGCAATGACTCCCGCCAGCTCCCTCCACACCCATGGGTGCATCCCATCAGGGCCCATGGATTTATGGATGTTCAAGTGTTCATACTGATCCCTAACCCAGTCCTCCTCAACCAGGGCAAACTCCTCCTTTACCTTGCCTTCCTCTGGGGCCTCAGGGGACTGAGGCTCCTGAGGACAGTCTCCAACAGTGCAGACAGAGGCAGCAGCTGGACTGATGATAACCTGGCATTGGTTGAAGACATTGACCTTGACAAATTCCCAGTGTACCTTTAAGATGGGAAGCTGTGCATAGTGAGTTTGGATGCATTTGCAGAACTTTCTCCCTCAAGATCCGGCGGGATGAGCCAAGGAGGCCTTAGCTTTTCTAATTGCCTCCCTACATTCTCTGACAGCAGTCCTAAACTCCACCCAAGTGGCCAGCCCCTCCTTCCATGATTTATATACTCTCTTCTTCTGCTTGAGTCTGCCCAGCAGATCCCTGGTTAACCATGGATCTCTCCTGGATCTCTTTCTTGATTTCCTACCTGTTGGGATGCACTGATCCTGAGCCTGGAAGAAGTGATCCTTGAATACTGACCAGCTCTCTTGGGCCCCTTTACCTTCCAGTTCCCTGTCCCATGGCATTTGCCCTAGCAATTGCTTGAAAAGGCCAAAGTTGGCCCTGCTGGAGTCCAGAGTTGCGATCCTGTTCGGTATTTTGTCCTTACTGCACAAGATCCTGAACTCCACCATCTCATGGTTGCTGCAGCCAAGATTGCCCTCAACCTTCACTGCTTCAGCCAGACCTTCCTTGTTGGTGAGCACAAGGCCCAGCAGGGCTCCTCTCCTGGTCAGTTCACTCACCATTTGCATCAAGAAATTATCATCGATGCACTGGAGGAACCTCCTGGACTGCAGATGTCTGGCTGTGCAGGCCTTCCAGCAAACATCTGGGGGGTTGAAATCCCCCACGAGAACCAGGGCCTGTGATCGAGAGGCTGCTGTCAGCTGCCCGTAAAAGGGCCCATCACCCTTCTCCTCCTGATCAGGGGGTCTGTAACAGACACCCACCACAGTATCACCTGTGCCCCTTCATTCTTACCCACAAACTCTCAACTTGCTCCTCATCCGCCCCTGGATAGATCTCGATACATTCCAGTTGCTCTCTCACGTAAAGAGCAGGTCAGTATAAACTGTGCTGGCTCCACCTTCAAAGGCTTGGGCGATGGCCAGGGACTCGGCTCATTGGGCAAAACCTTTTATCTTCTCAGTTAATTCTGCTTTTCTGTCTGTAGAAATGGCTGTGGATTTACTGAACCAAACACCATTTTTTCACATGGGCACTTGTGTTTATAAGCTGTGCTCCTAAAGTGTTGCTGGGGTTGACAGGGGGAACATTTCTCATAGGAGAGGATGGAGCATCACTCTCCTATTCTTGGGCCAGTCCTATTTGAGTTATGGTTTCAGGGGCAGTCCTTCTTGAATGATCATTTCCTGGGAGGAGAGTGCAGGATGGAAGTAGTGCTCGCTGCTGAGCATCGGGCTTCTGGGCCACCCCCAAGGACAGTTTTTGGCCTTTGAGGTTAGCTTTCAGTACCAGGAGAGGAGTATAGTTGCAAAAATTTTGCAACTGGCCCATGCTATCTGAGGAGGGAGGCTGGGATGCAAAGTATAGAATTACTAGAGTAGTTCTCTACTCATGCAGGAGGTGCCCCGTGCAGCCGTGATGGGGAGCTGTCAGGAAAATTTGGCAGCTGGCCTGTGCCAGCCGAGGAGAGAGGCTGGGATGCAAAGTACGAGAGGAAATCTTGCATTCACGCATGTGAGCTGTCCTGTTCAAACTGGGGCACCCTGAATGCGGTTTCACACGCGGACCTTTCAGACATTCAGATCCAATGCAGTTTGACCAATCACTGCTTAACACCCCCCACACTGTTTTGCAAAGCCACTCTGAATCTGTGCCATCGTCATCCATCTGCTTCCTTGATCTAGGCATCCCTGTAGTCGATCTTTCTGCAGTTCCTTACCTCTGGAAGGGCTTCACGGAGGTGTTGGAGGGGCTGCGTTGCTATCATGATCTGCTTAGTACAGGGGTTTTCTTTCTTCTTCAGGATGGGGACTGCCCTTCTCCTCCTTGCAATGAGCTGGGGGCCCTCAGTCAGGCTGACTGAACCATGACTGCACAGTATGCAGTGTCAGCTGTGTATATCGTAAGAAATTTCATACTATTTCATACTCTAAAGAGTAATTGGTACAATAGATAGGGAATGAGATTTTCCTAGCAGTCCCTCTTTTGGTTTTGACCATCAAGGTCACACTGTATTATTCATTATATGTAAGTTGTAAGTCAAGTTAATAAGATACTACAATGCTGTAAACACACATATAATTACAAAGCAAAACAAGACACTGAATGCAACAACTCAGATCCTTTGAGTTCACAGTCCCCTCCCTAAGTCTGGGAGCCAAGAGGTTAACCACCCAAATAGATTTAGGGGAGATCTCATCCTTACTTCATGTAATATTTTAAAAGTAGTCTTTTCCTTGTTTCTGTCAATGTTGTTGTTCTGGTCTTGATTTGCATACAAAACCCAGCAGCTGTTACTCAATAATGCACATACTCTGTCCTGTACTTCTAAAAGGTGGTCTAGGGTTAATTGTTCCTGTATTACCATTTGTATTAATAACTTTCCTTCTTCCTGTGGGGCTGTACTACTATCTGCAGTTTCATTAATAGCTTTTTCTAATTCTCTTGATATATTTTCAATAGCTCTTTCTAGTTTTGCAACTCCTAATTGTGGGATAAAAGCTGTTACAGACAGGTAGAACTTGGGGCCACATTCTATCAAAGAGCTGAAATGCTTTTTCCTGTAGGTATCGGTAGTCAGGAGATACAGAGGCAGAAGAGAAAATGGTTCCACCCTGTGCAGGGGGTAACTGCACTTAGAATACACTTTGCAGCTCAGGTTTCTCCACCTGTCTAGGATTGCCCTGGTAGTTGTGTCAGTGGACACTGTAATCTGCTAGTAAGTCTGAATCATGTAAGCTGTTTCCTGTGAAAGGGCTAGCGGGTGCTGGTTTTGGTGGTTTCGGTAAACCAGTGAGGTTTGGAGCCAGAGGAGATGACTCGGTACAGTCAGAATCCTATAGGCCGCTAGTGGCAACTGAACTTTTAATATTTTTGTCTTGGTCATGGCTTCCTGCAGAATACCAAGTTAATCTATCTGTGAATATCCACGTTGTCTCAGAGTCTGCAGAGCCTGATAAAATCCATCCAGGAGATAAATCTACAGCACGATGGCTTATTAGAATATGTTCAAGGCCAAGTTGGACGGAGCCTTGAGTAGCCTGATCTAGTTCAGATGTGTCCCTGCCCAGCAGAACTAGACCTCATGATTTAAGCCGTGGTGTCACACACCAGGGCTGTAGCAGCAACAGTGATGACTGAGAACGCAAGAAATACTGTCCTGCAGCACCTCTAAAGCTCGTGGTTCATTCCTGACTTTTATTTGTCCTCTCCAGAGTTTAAGCAACTGTGGATGTGCCGCAGTTGGAAAGCACATTGGTTTGTGGCAGTAAACATGAATTATGGTCCTTGAATTCCTTGGCTGAACGGCATCCTGGCCTGCATGAGGCTGGTGTGGCCAGCAGGACAGGAGGAGTGACCGTCCCCCTGTCCTCGTCGCTGGTGAGGCTGCTCCTCGAGTGCTGTGTTCAGCCTTGGGCACCGCAGGATGAGAAGGGGATCGAGGTGCTGGAGCGGGTCCAGAGAAGGGCAGCGCAGCTGCGCAGCTGGCAAAGGGTCTCAATAGTAAGTCTGGTGAGGAGCAGGTGAGGGACTCGGGGTTGTTTAGTCCAGAGAAGAGGAGGCTGAGGGGAGACCTTCCTGCTCTCTACAGCTACCTGAACGGAGGTGGTAGAGAGGTGCCTGTTGGTCACTCCTCACGTTACAACTGATAGGACAAGAGGAAATGGCT
>NW_009704377.1:4538-5700 GCF_000703405.1 Apaloderma vittatum
CAGGCCCGGGGAGTGACAGGGCGCTGAGCAGTGACAGGCCCGGGGGGTGACAGGGCACTGGGCAGTGACAGGCCCGGGGGGTGACAGATAATGTAGGATCCTCTTTAGATCACACAAGTTCAAGGCTTGTACAGCTGAACATGCTGGCCAGGTCTTTCTCTGTCTATAGCTATTTTTATATATGTTTGGGTGGATTGTCATGCACTTTTCTTGCACTAAAAATAGTTTGGAGTGTATTTTTTGCCATTATCACATTGTTTCACTTAGCTTTTGTTTTAAAATACTCTTTGTTGCCTGGCAACATCATGGCAGTGATGCTGTTTGGGCCCCTCTGGGTATGTGAATGTCTTTAATAGATTGCTGTGAGTTTAACTATCCTTGCTACACAAAGTGACATTTTAAAGTTCTGACAGATATCAAAACCAACATAGCCTATACGTTTAGAGGCACGTTTAGTTCTGTGCAGCTAAATTGCTCCTTTTCATGCCCTTAAATATTTAATAATTTGTTTCTAAAACTGTATAACGGCAGTGATGCTGTTTGGGCCCCTCTGGGTATGTGAATGTCTTTAATAGATTGCTGTGAGTTTAAATATCCTTGCTACACAAAGTGACATTTTAAAGTTCTGCATTTGATCTTCCCACTTTATCTGATGAAGCAGTTTCCTTCGCAGACAAACCATTAAACTAAAAACCCAGTGTACAATTTTTGGCACAAGGTTAGAGCCCGGTGCATTTATGGTTAAAATGCCTTTTGGTTAAATGCCTTATGGTTAAAATGTCGTTTTCCTTAACTTCCTGCAGTACCTTTTTGGATCTGGTAGCCTCAGGGTTGGATGCTGTTTTGATGTCCAAAGGTTAAGCCTTTCTTTAGGATACCGATACTTTTGAATGAACACGTGGAAAATGTAAATCCTTCAATTTCTACTGGGAAAAGGGGCAGCATTTTTCTTCAGATTTGGAAACATTGTCATTCTGCTGCTACAACATGAACAAGTAACCCAGGGAAATACTCGGCTGATAGTGGTCTTCATCTTGATTTGCCACGTGGGTCGAATCATGTGTGTAACTATGCATTTCCAAATATTTCTTACAGTATAAAAATCACTATGTGGTTTTGTTATTTTTCACGTTCACTTTAAGTCTAGCTGCTCTTTCCTCAC
>NW_009704378.1:0-628 GCF_000703405.1 Apaloderma vittatum
TCCCTTCTCCAGCTTTGGCTGTGGGTGCTCAGGACCAGCTCCGGAACACCATAACTGTGTGAGAGAGCGATAGCCATTGGAAGGCTCACTGCAATCCTGTCTCTGGCTCAGGAGCTGCATTTGGGCTCAATCCTGGCCCATGGCCCTCATCTTAGCTGCATTGTAGGGATTCTACGGTCACCTTCTGACTTGCCTTCCCAGCTTGACTTCAGACCAAATCCATCACTACAACCTTGTCTAGCAAATAAGGCCATTGGCTGTCCTGGTTACCCTCCAGATCTGCTGTGCTCTTCTTGTTTGGGTACCATGGGGCGGGGCTCTTTTCCCAGCGCCGCTACCACGCCTGCCTCACTTTCCTTTGCAGAGTGGCCATGCAACCACTGCTCCCTGACAGTCCTTGAAAATGTTGAAAGAGAAAAAATAACACCACAAGTACAAATCAGATGGTGCAGTGTCAGGCCTCTTCTGCTACTCAGAATATATCTCCCTCAAGGAATTATTTTAGTATGCTACACTGTATATTATTTCTATTTCAGGCAAGATACTTCATTGTTAGTACTGCTGAAAGCTTCTAAGAGGCCTGACAGATTAGCATGAATAGTTGTCCACTGCTCATTGCTAGAAGAAC
>NW_009704379.1:0-31204 GCF_000703405.1 Apaloderma vittatum
ATGGAGTTACTCCTGAGCAAGTGAAACCATCGTTTGCTTCATTCTTGTTTTATTCTCCTCTCTGAATGTTTCTACTGTCAGTTCTCTAATACATGTGGTGGGTTGGGCTGGCAGAACCAGATGGTGCCCGGTGAAAGCTTTGATGATTAAGAGCAGCATTAATAAAAATTTCTTCTCTTTCTCTCATGTTTTCAATTAAATTGTAAATCTGTGCTGAGGAACAACCATTAACTTCAAGGGAGTGAGAAGTGTTCCCACACGCTTGGCCTTCTTCGGAAAACCCTGTCACAGTTACACACCGTGAAATATGGTTTCCAACAGAACAATGTTCCCCAAGCCAGCTGGGACTCACATTACAACTCAGCATTCTTCACAGAAGTTTGTTTGCTGTTGACTTGGAAGCCAAGTTAAGAGATTTTGCGAGGAGTTTCTACTTATCTGCACAAAGATGCAATATGGGTCCCTCAGCATCGTCTCCCACAGAGAAGCTGAAGAGAGCAGGACTAAGAGAAAAATGTGTCAGTGCCCATCTTTGCCACCAGACAAGTGGCCTGCTGTGGGGCTGGATGTTTCTTGCACTGGTTCTGGATCTCACATGCCTGCATTTGGTAAAAGGAAAGCATCCAGGGACTGTGTCGAGGCAGCCTGCCATAAATTATAAAGGGGACTGTATCTGCAAAAAGCTGGTGCATGTTCCCAAGAGACAAGATCCCTGTCTGGAGAAGAAAGAGCACACACAGATTGTCCCCTGTCCCCCAGCTCAGCCTTCCCGTTCCTTTCCTGCAGCAGCTCAGACTTGTATATGAGCCAAGATATGATTCCCCTAAGAGTTCACTTCATTTAATATTCCTCTTCCCTGTCTTCATTATTTTTCATTTATAAGTTAACCAGCACCTGAGATGCTCAGTGCTTTCCCTAACTTTAGTTTGACTAGATAAACTTTTAAATTAAACATTTTAATTCCCCTCGCCTTCTGTTTGAGGGTTACTGTATAATTCTGTATTTTGAAAAAACAGCAAATGGAGAAGTAATCACAGATGCGTTTTGCTGAGAAGAGATAGATGGCCTGACATAAAGGATTGAACATACTATTCCACAGATATCCCCGCATCTGACAAAATAGGCCAAACTCATTCTTTATGTAGCTCCACCAGGGAGGAACAAGAACCAGGGGCTGTAAGGAAGACCACGTGCTAACATTTTGTTTCATCGAGTCCCGGGAACATTGAATATGCTCTTGATATGCAAGAGTAGGCTGAAATCTGCAATCAGCTCCACGAGTGTAATTGAATCTGAGTCAGGAGAAGTGACACCTGCACGCTGAAGAAGGGCGTTCGTTACGCTCTGTTCAGGTCTGCACCATCTTGCTTGTGTGGACGGAGTTCAGCATGTACTATCTCGAGCTGAGGGATCACACAATCACGCTCCAACTACCATTTCCTATATATATTTCAACGACGTGCCGGACATCTCAATGCTATGCCAACAAGTGCATAAGCACACACCACCCTGTCTGAATTTCTGCTCTATACATGCACATCAGCTGACAGATGCACGTTGGACTTATGAATATGAATGGGGTGAAACGCAGGGTGTGACCTTCACGTCACGCTTGCTTTCCTTCATGTGTCCGTACTTCTGATAAATCGCCGCTGTCTTGGGGACATCTGTGTCAGTTTAGACCAATCCCCTGTTATTGCAGGCAAACATGATACGTCTGTGAAGCCTGAAAGGTCTAGAATGTCGTGTATCTCACCTGCGTGCTCCCCATGGCCAACAGTAATAACAAGGCTTTTGTACAAAAGACTTAAAGACTCGTCAGCAGTACAAAAAGAGAGAAGGAGAGACCGATGCACATTGCCACCACCTTAAAAGGAAGTGTAAGAGGAGAAAATTTCTGGATGGTCTCTTCATGCAATCACCAGGAATGGCCCTTTTGGGAACCGTGCAATGAAGAGCTTTTGAGAAAAATGTTGTCAAAGCAATTTTTGTTGGAAATGTTATTTTGACACATCAGGCCATATTGTTTTGATCACTCCTTTTTCAAAAGTAACTTTTAGGTTACAGTGTTCTGCTTTGATGATTTTTCAAACGAAGTTGCAGTCGTTTCGCTTCATGTCAATTTTTCATTCACATTTTATCTTACATCAGAAAAGAGAGCAAAAGAAAACATTTGATTGACCCAAACTACCCGTGGGACATACTGTTTTTGTGAAAAAAACCCTTCCTTTCTCCCTGTTCAGTAGGAAATGTTAGGCCCTTTGGAGAAGGGAGAATGCACTCTGATGAGGGCATCTGGTACAGAGGTCAAAATCACGGTGCTAAACCCATGGCTCGTACTGAACCACCCTGAATGCAGATCGGTCTGTTGTTTAGCTACTTAGTGGTCAATATTTCGGTCATGCCACTGTGCAAGCAATGTCCCTGGGGGAAGCTGGGCTCAATCCTTGGCAGGCAGGCCTTTGGGACCATGTGCTGAAGGCTTTACATCCTCTGAAATGCGACCCGAGACTCCTTGGCAGTGATCACTGGCAGGAGGAGCATGTCCTGGTGTTTAGCCTTCAGGGAACCTGGCACTTCTCACAATTAGCCCTCAGGGAGGGCACTTGGGTGCCCTTGACAGGTGGTTTAAATGGAGAAAGCAGCATGTCTTGGCAGGGAGCCAGAAGTAAAAGCAGCTTTGGCAGGTAGCCTTTGTGCAAGCCAGCGCTTTGCAGTTCTCCTCTGGAGGAGGGAAGCATGATGCTCTAACAGATAGAAGGGAAAGATCCACTCCAGCCCCTTTGGGCTTTCACTCAGGGTTGAAATTCCATGTTCCCTCCCTATGTCGAGTGAGAAGCACCCACTGACTCTCCATACTTTTGAGAGATTATTACTAAAATCCCCTCTGTGTAACATATATATGTGTGTGTATACATACATGTATAAAATTGGTTACTGAAAGCAGGAGAACAAAAGTATTGTGAAAAGGCATCTAGATCCTCAAGGGAGAGGGATGCAAAATATGTATCCAATAAAGCTTTTCTGATGATACCCATAAATACAGAGCTGAAGTGCTGGCCCTGCTGTCCTCTCCAGGACCATTCCACCAGAAATGTGTAGCTCACATCCTGAGTCATCCCCAAGGAGAGCAATAGATGTTATACGCTTGAAGTAGTTTAATTTCTAACTGGCCCAAGCACAGTTCATCCTTCTTTCATCGGGCGAGAGGAAGATGGAGAATTTTAATATCTTTTGGTGAGATCATGGGACCTCTGAGTCCCTAGACTTATTCAACGCAGTCAGTGCATTTTGCCAGTTCCACGCAAAAAAACTGCAGGTGTGAGAGAAGTTGGGCTCCCAGATTGCACTGCAAGGACAAGAGAGTGATGATGCTTGTGTAGGAAGTTGGACCTTTCTGTTTGTTCTGACTGAGCCGCAGGACCATGAGACCTCTGTTTTCAGCCTCAGGAGACCCTTTTTAGGCTCATAAATTTAGAGCGAGGTACTCTAATGGCTTTATTTCCAGAGGCAGAGGTGATGAATTGAAGAAACAGATCTGCAGGCAGATGCGTTCATTGAGGATCTATTTATCCTGCAAGAACTTAGAGTACTACATCCACTCCTTCCTTAGTGCCAGCCTGTGTGTTTTGTATGTAAGCTCAGGTAGGGAGCTCAAAGGCTCTGCTGTCCCCTCCGAAACAGTTGTCCCAGCATACAGGGAGGGGTTGGGTTCCAGGAACCTGCCCTCACAACACATCGATGCCTTGGGCACAAGTTTCCCTGGGAATGGGATAAGTGACTGATGGCTCGTTACAGGAGGAGATCTTTGGAACAGATCTAGCCTCCTCTGTGATGGAGTCAAAGGACAAGTAAAAATTTTCAGACAGCCTGCGGCTGCTAGGTGGCTTTGCTTTGAACATAAACAAGAAATACATTTTCAGCGAGCATGGAATCCACAAGCAAAAAGGAGAAAGAAATGAGGAAATCAGATGGCTGAATTACCAACTCATCAGACGCCAGCAGGGACTGCGGTAATACAAGCTATATTATATTGTCAATTTGTATTGTACATTTGGAACAACAACAATCACATTGTTTTGAAATTAAGAATAACCTGGAGGAGGCAAATAAACTAACAGTGTACCACATAGTTGAGAGAGAGAGAATTTGTACTTGGCAATAATCAATACTCGTGTACGTCTTCTAATTGAGTCAGCCTAGCCTTCCTCAGGGATGTGACAGTGACAACGGAATGCCTCTTCCTGTATGATGGATTTCATTGTGCTGCAGCTGTAAATAGAGAATGCACCACAAGTGGCTTTGCTTTGTCCTCAGCACCTGAGCACTAACCCTGCTCAGTCCAGAGCATCGCCCAGCCAGGCAGGACCTGGCCACAATGCTGTCTTGCCTGGGACAGTTGGAGGGCACAACCAAGGACAGGTCCTGAGGACTCTTCCTAGAGGAGGGCCTACCCTCTCCAGCGTTCAGCTCCCTTGCAAACATGTAGAACAAGCATCATCTAAAGAATCAAATGACCAGTTCTGGTGGCTTTCTCAACAATTTGATCCTTGTCCTGTTGTCTAAAATAGCCTTTTAAAAATAACTTGCTGCCAGAGGCATAGAGTGGGTTGGTTGATTAGCGTGATCCAGTGCTTGCAGACCTTCAGCTGAAGTGTGTGTTGTTCCTTTTCAGTCTGAGGACCTTGTTCATGTGCGCAAGTTTCCAACAGTTGTTGCAGTCAGGACTGGGAAAGAGTTGTGTTGACCCGTGGCTTTTGTCTGGCACGTGTCCAAAGCAGATCACGGTACCCTCAGCTCACATCTCTTGGAATTTCTTAACTTGTATTTCTTCCTCTGTCCCTGCTGTGCCTGGAGGCACATTCAGATTGAAATGAAAGGCTTTCCTTTTCCCTCTTCATTTTGTTACTTGTGTTGCCGACTCAAGCGCTTCACTTGGTTTGTATTGGGGGATGAGTCAAAACCCTGGCCTATTCATATTTCACATCACGTGCACGTTAAATGGTACTTTATGTCCCAGAGACTTGCTAAGGAAGCACCAATTTGGTCTCTTAACAATTTTACTACAAACACATTCCCTCCCCCCCCGCCCCCTTCCTTTTCCCTTTTTGTCATAGTTAACATTCATTTTTTTCTGGACATGAATCCATTGCCTGAGGTTTCTCAAATCTCTGCTCTGGGACACTGAAATCTTATCTTCGAGGCAGAGCAGGAAAGGAAAAGTAGTACATGAGGGGAGCTGTGACTCATGCAGAAATTGAAATGATGAAGCAGACACTGCTATTATGAAGACCCAGAGGTGTTCAAAGACCTGCTGGTGGAAAGGCAAAAGCCTGAGCTTTTCAGCCTTGAAAGGTTTCTGCATATTGAAGCTTTGAGTGCCAGATGAGGGTTGCGGACTGGTGAGCTCTCTGCTTGCCTGCTAAGTCCCTTCCATGGCAGCAGCAGTGCAGCGGAGCTGAGAGTCCAACTGGAGGCAACGCGCAGCGGATTTAAGCCTGATCAATAGAAGTTCTGTTAAAACTTGAAATGGTGCAACAAAAACTGTAATGATTTTTTTTTTTTTTTACCTGGAGGGACTGAATCTGAATGAAAGAAAATGAGAGAACTGGTTTTTCTATTTCAGTGAATGGGCTGAAGGAGACACCTATGTGTGTCTGTCATCCTGAAAAGCTCCTTGTTTTGATGGAGCCTTAATGGATTTTTCAAAAGATTCTTTGAATGCCTCACCCAGCTCTATTGAAAACAGTTATGTTTTGAAGCTGGCACCTTGCCATGTCTATTTATGTTTGATATTGCCTTCAAAAATAGCATCACTTCTATCTTTTCTCAATATTCAGGGCAGTATTAGTACATAGGACGGTGAGCTGGCCTTGCCTTCTTTGTGCTGAGGAATACGCTTCAGTGGAACCCAGACCAGCTCCTCTCCTTGAGGATGGGAAAAATTCTCAAATCCCTCTTGCCACACAGGTGGTGTTTTAGGGAGAAGAGACTGGTACATTAACAGGAGAGAAGAGTGCTATTAAGTTCCTTGACATGGAGACTCCCCAGCACCCCAAGATTGTCTGCTCCAGAGACCCTGTTAGACAGTTTTCCGTGTCGAACGTGATTTGCTCTCATTGCAATCTAATGACATCTTGTCTGCCACAACTATGGAGAACAGACCATTCCTTTCCTCGTGAAGGTTATCTTTTAAAGGCCTTAAGGACTTAGCAGTTAAGCTGGGAGAGAGATGAGGCTAAAACATCCCTCCCCTGCTACTTCTTAGGCTACATAAGGATAGGGACCATTCCTCATTTGGTAAAGAGCTGGAGGGCTCGGTGCCTTCTCTGAACAGACCCTTTCCCTGTGTCTGCCATTATCCCAGCTCCTTTCTGGAAGAAGGGATGTGCCTCCATTCATTCCCACCCTGGATGTGAGCAGTCTGTGCCTCCTGCTGACCTTGCTGTTGTCCCCAGTTTGCATTTCACCTCAGTATTTGGGGCCATTTCATCCAACTTGTCTAAATTGTTTTGAATTCTAGCCTTGTCCCCAAAGTGTCCTTGCCATCCCTCCCTGATCACTCTTGTCTGCATGCATAATAAACCTACTCCTTCATCCCTCACTGTGTCCTCAATGCAAACAGAAGATGGAGCAAACACAGGAGAATGTGCAGCACAGCAATCCATACAGACTGGGAACCACTGGAAACAGCAGCTCCTCAGGGATCTGCCATCCTGCTGTGTGCATGCTTGGGGCCACAGCCCTTTCACCACATGCTCTTTAACCAAGGAACTCTGAAACAAAGGGACGGAGGCTTGCGACCCCAAAATTACAGTCACGATGCAGCACTGTTACAGCACGTGGAGGAGAAGGTGATAAGGTGAGTGGCGAGTCCCTTTCCAGCAAGAACTGCCCTCCTCTGTGACCAGCTGGCTGCCCAATGAGCAAGGTGCCCACTCACGTCCTCACTCCTGAGAAATCTGTTATCACAAGCCATTTTTCCCTTTGAAGTGTCCTGAACTCCATGAGCACGCAGTCTTATCTCTCTCAGTGCCAAATTCTCCTTAATGAGGTTTATCCAGCTTTTCCAGCATGGCTTAACATTGTCCATCCGGTCCAGCCAGAAAGGATCCTTTATTTTGCTAACATAATTAATAGCAATAAGCTGTCCATGGTGTGCGGTGATAATGGCATTGATGCTGTAATGCCCCGCAGACAGAGCTTGGGATTTAGAGAAAGTTTCATTCTGTGTGCAGCGTTAGCAATTTCTCCAGCTCCCTTCCTGAACAATTTCTATTTCACATCCTATGCTGGAATTATGCCTCCCGCTGTTTACATTAAAAATGTATTATACATGTGTTGAAAACATTGAGTTCTATGTTGCTGGCAAGGAAGGAAGCTGTTATGTTTAAGAAGCACTCTCTTATATTATTATCACTTTTGTTTAATTTAGTAGGATTATTTTCTCTAATTCCAAAGCTGGGAAAAGACTCCTGTAAATATTCTTCCCACTGGCCAATTTCTTTATCATCCAAACACACATATAAGCTGACTTGCTTATGAACTGCCACATCGCCAAGTTAAAATGCTGATTTCCCTGTGTTAGCTTTCTCCTGTGCTTTGGATCAAAAATATACAAGGAAAAGGTAATGTCATTTAAAAGAGCTCTAAATGGCTTTCTGCCACAAAGGGAAGCCGGAATTTATATGAGCAGCATAGCAGTGCCGGGCTGGGGAGGTACTGCGGTTTCTAAACTCCACAGGAAAGCTGCACGGACTAGGAAAATGTGGGATTGAGCAACTCTGCACCTGTAGGGACTAGATGTTCAAATGCACCGTACCATCCTCTACAAATAAGCCTAGGAGGGATTTTTGATGGGACTTGCTGCTATTATATCTAAGCACCTTACTGTTCAAACAGAATGTGGCAGGGCTGGGAGTTAAACCCGTATCTCTCAGACCCAGAGCTTTAACTAAATGGACATTTTTATTCTTGATAATATAACTCCATCCAGGTAAATTAGAGGCCTAAAATGAGATGTAGTAAGAAGGGAGCAATAGGACAATAAGAGATGGTGACTGGGTTGAAATCAAAGCATTCAAAAGAAATGAGGTATGAGAGGAATAGGAAGAGAAGAAAAAAGAATAGGAAAAAGGAAAAGAGAAGAAAGGCGAGAAGAGAGAGAAAGAGAGAAAGAGAGAGAAAGAAAAAAGAAAGAAAAGAAAGGAAGAAAGGAAGAAAGAAAGAAGGAGAGAGAAAGAAGAGGTCTGTGCCACTTGGACGTTCTGCATGTGAGACGCCAAAGCTGGTTTGTGTTGTGAAGCACAGGGGAATCCTGTCTAGCTTGGGGCATGGTGATAAGGCACCAGAATGGGAAGTTACAGTGAGGAGTTACAGGATGAAAGCGAAAAGATATTAAGTGTGTGGAGAAAGGTAGGAGAGATTCAGGCTAAGATGTAAGGATAAGGACCCCTGCCTAAAGGAAGGAAAGAAATTATTTTCCTTAATTAGTGACTGACAAGACTATACCTTGTGGGCCTGAGCTGGAAGAGTAAAAAAATGGGTTTACATTGCTGAAAACCATTTTTTAGCAGCAAGACTGGCTGGAGTTTGGGTGGAAGTGGGCAGCAGATCACTTGGTGAACAGCAGCCGGTGTGCTCAGCGGGTCTCCAGCGCGGGCAGCAGGGATTGCTGCAGGTAATCGGCGGATGCTGTCAGTACAATTTGCATTCGTTCCCGCAGCACTTTGCGAAGTGATGGAGGATTTGACGCCGGCATTAGGAAATAGACCTCTCAGGGGGACAAAGTGGCAGCTGTTCAACGGCAGCTGGCAACAGCGTGTTGGGAAGCCCAGAGGAGCCGCGTGTCTGCGCAGGTGAGCAGGGGGAGGAATGCCAAATATTGGAGGCTGGCTGGGGAATGGGGTCCCTTCCTCCCCAGGGTGAAGGCAGGGCTTGGGGTTACTTCCCTTAGCTGAGGTCTCCGGTTTGTCTTGTTCCAAACCCAGAGTGCCCAGCAGCACAGAGGCAATTAGAGACCCGTTTGGGTCATTGGTGATCCCTCAGCCTTCAAGAATGCAATAATATGTCTGTTAGATCTCCTTAAGCATTCGCCAACTCACCGCTCCATCCTAGAGGGAAATAACCTTGTGCTGAACAGTTTGATTGTTGAGTGCTAATATAACAGGAGAAAGCCTATTAAATATTGTGCTGGAAGGGTCCTTCGGGTCTGCAATAGCTTTTATCTTTTTTCTTTTCTTTTTCCCTTTCCTTTCTCTTCCATTTTTTCCCTTCTTCCCCCTTCCTTTCCTTTTCTTTCCTCTTTCTTCCTTTCCCCACAGACCAGAAATGAGCAACAGCAATGAACTGAAGGGAGGGAAGACAGTGTCTGTATGAAATGAGATTGCAAACCAGTTGGCAGCATTGCCTGCAGCCGTGCACCCACTTACTACTGGGATCAATAGTAAAATCCTCCTTCCCTGTTCCTGAATTGCTCTGCATGCTTGTCAAGGCTTGCTGTCCCTTGCATCTCCCCCAGAAAAGATCCATACCAAACATTTGAGGACTTCTTTTCCCGCATTTGTGCAAGGATCTTTTTCTTCTGCTCCTTGTTGAACAAACTTCTGTAGCAGAGCTGGTCCTGGGTTGCCTCCTGCTCTCCATGCATCAGTATCTGGCCAAAAAAAGCTGGATGGCACCACCACTGCCTGAGCCCAGGCAGTGTCTAGCCAAGGCTCTGCAGGGATGAAGGTGTCCCATCCAGTTGATATGTTGGCCAGGGAAATGCCTGGACCAGCTGTGGCTGATCTCTCTTTTCGCTTCAGCAGAGATTTCCTTGTCACACTGGTACATGGCACTTCAAAGGGAGAACTTCAGGGCTCCTCCCGGGATCGCTGAAGTGCTGGTGGCCTGTCAGGAACTGCAAGAGAGACACACGTTGGACTCTACAGTGCATCTTCCGGGCAGATGTGACTCTGAGCACGTGCTATTAATTTTAAGAGGAGAAAAGAGTAAAAACCTTATTAATTCATCACGTGGGTGAAACAACCAGCAGAGAAGCTGGACAGAGGCAGTTCTGAGGCTGGTACCATTGCTACACCATGGACTTGCCCTCCTGACAGCAGTGGCAGGAGGCACTTCCGCTTGCAGTCGCACTTGTGTGCAGGACACCCCCAGCGATCCTCCTGGAGGAGTGAGGAGTGTGAGCAAAGCCATCGCAGTGACTGGCTCACTGAAATGGGTGTATGAGTGCTTGTAGGCTGTGACAAAAACTGGTGCAATTGGTGGTGGGGAAACGTAAGCCACAGTGGAGAGCACTGATCATGCACTAAAGTGGTGACCTTGCTGTTAAGGTGGCTTTTTAAAGAGGTGGTTCCTTAAATCAGCTAATCTTCTGGGTCTCTGTCTTCTCACGGGTCTTTGTACTTCTTCCAAGGTGGTGAGAGATGCCTGTTGACCCTCTGTGATGAGTACTCCTGGCTTGATCGACTTTAGCATTCTCCCAGGTTCCCTGCCATCAACACAGGGTGCTGGAGCCCTCCTGGCAAGTGCAGCCCCCATGGGGCGCTCGGCACGGCTGGCGGTGCTGGCAGACCGGTCTCTGCCAGCCCC
The DNA here is from genome assembly GCF_000703405.1 of Apaloderma vittatum. Classification (NCBI taxonomy): domain Eukaryota; kingdom Metazoa; phylum Chordata; class Aves; order Trogoniformes; family Trogonidae; genus Apaloderma; species Apaloderma vittatum. The sequence continues at coordinate 10,594 of NW_009704379.1, forward strand.
TCTGCCCGCTCAGCCCATCTTGAGAGCTGCTGGGGCAGAGGCAGCAGAGCTCTCTGCTCTGCTTGCGTAACTGGATTCTTCACATCTCAGTGACTTGCTCAGGGTCGGAGCAGGCGCACGTGAGCCGAGCTGCATTTGCTGCTGGAGCCTTGAGGGGAACCAGAGACATCCATGCATGTAAAGCCATCAGCTCCAGAGTGAAACCTCTGCCTGACCCAGTAATCATTGGCAGGGGTGAGCAGAGAAACTGCTCCTGACAGGCTTCGCCAACCTAGCTTTCTGCAAGGGATGCATTTAAAGACCTTAAAGACCCAACAGCTGTGCTCTGGCTTCAAATGAATCATTCTCCTGCCTTTGCTGTCATCAGGGGATGTGATGAAGCCACTGTGGGAGCTGAAACCCGAATGCTGACCCTCATTTCATCCCATGTAAATCCTCCCGATACACTGTGCCTCACATCCTCAAATGGTGCTGTCCCAGCCCCTGGTTTGGGCAAAAAGAACAAGAAATCCCTGTATCTTGTCAAAGGCCCTAAGATGCTGCCTGCGTTTTTTGGGTTGGCTTTGTGCCTGCTTGGGAGCCTGACCTTGCAGGAGAAGGGCTGCCAAGAGGATCTCCAGCTGCTGCTTCTGCAAATGCCACATGCACAGCCTGGCCAGGACTAATGGAGGGACAGCATGGCTGGGAAGAGATACTGAATCCAAACCACCCCGCTGACACCGAGGAGATGTGCTTCTGCCCACCATGCAGATAAAAGTGCTTCTCTTGTGCTGAGGTTGCTGGAGTTGAGATATGACCTAGGCATTGCCCCCTTTACATTCCTGGGGACACCTTTCAGGGCAATTGCTGAGAAAGCCGTGGCACACAGTGGTTGGTGTCACCCTTGGCATGGGAACAGCAGCACCTCACTGAGTTGACCTGTGTTGGAATCCTGTGGCCAGCATCCCGTGGCACTGGTGTCCAAGTGTTTCAGGGTTCCCTGGTTTCCCTGGGCATGGAGGGAGCTCAGCCTGGCCTCAAACATGTCAGCTTTTGTCACTCAGTGCCACAAACTGTGTCAGCGTATAGTGCCCACAGCGCCTCACTCGCTTCTGTAGGTTGGTGTTTACCAAATGTGCTCCTCCAGCAAACTCGATGTATGCCCGGGGCGGCCAGAAGAAGCAGAACTCGGCTCTCATTCTGCTCCCTCCCTGAAATCAAGAGACTTTTAACTTCAAACGAATCAGGCTTGGGGCTTGCTGGGGAGCATTCAGTGGGAGCACATCCTAGGAGAAGATTTTCTAGCTGCTGGAGGAGCCGTAGGGCTTGTCTCAGAGCTGCTCCTTCCAGGTGAGAGAGAAGCCAGGAATGACCTGCAAATAATTCTGTCTGCTCCAGCCTGTCCCCCTTTAAAACCCTTGAACAGGAACAGGACGGGGGATGCTTACGCATGATTCCCCTTGAGGACTAAACTAAGCAGCCACTGGATGTCATTATTGCTCCAAACCAACACACTGAACAATCTATTCCAGATCTCCCCAAAAAATCTGACTTTTCACTACAGAAAGCTTGAAACGTGCTTCCTGAGGACACAAAGCTGTTCACCTCTCCTCCTGCAGCTCTTGCCTTCCCTGGCACACCTCTGCACTTGCGGGGACAGGGTGCCTGGGGTTCAGCATGGGGAGGACGCGATCCTGTGTGACCTCTCTGCCCTTCCCGGGAGCTCCTGCGCTACCTCCTCATCTGCGGGGATGACATCATGGCTGTTTCTGTAGCAACAGAAAGGGGCACCGCAATTACACAGTGATAATACTGTAGCAGGATTGAGCAGGAGGGAGATGTTCCCCTGGCAGCGTCCTGTGGGTGTCCCTGGCATGGTCCTGGGCTAAAGAACAGAGCTGGCGAGTCAGAGGGCTTTTGGCTGGTGTCTGATCCAGTACATCAAGGGGAAAAATCTAGTTCAGGTCCCCCTTCCCTCCTCTCCCTTCATCTTTCAGCTGGGACTCCCAGCTGTCTCACTGGACCCGAAATGAAATGTTTTGCTTTAGGTTATTCGACTTGTCAAAATTTTTTCCTGCCTTCTTCCTGCTTCACTTTAAAAGAGACGTCTGGTTTTAAAGAAAACTGCCCTTTGAAAGCACGGTGGAAAGTTTCATTTACAAAAGGGCAGTATCTTCCCTCTCCTTTCCTCCCCCAGGGATTTTCATTGCAATTTCCCCAACTTCAGTCTGATCTCACCAATGATTTTGCTTCTCAGATTGTCTATTTACTGGCTGGATGGGTATAGAAAACATTATGCCTCGTTTGATGGGGGAGCTGGTGGAAGTAGGGGGTCAGGGGTTCAGCTGATGCCCGAATCTCCTCTCCCTGAGCTGCTTGCAGGTCCTCTCCCAGCCTTCTGGACAGACTGGGCTACCACAGCTGCCCATGAGCTCTGCATCAAACAGGCACAGACTTTTCCCAACATACTGGGAAGTCTTGGGCATCCCATTTGCTGCGTGTATGAGCAAGGCTTTACAGGGCGCCTGGAGAGCAATTGCAGAGGAGGGCCAGCCTTAGCACCGCAGTGCAGCATGGAGAGGAGTGGACAATCCCTGGGGAAATCCTGGCATGATACTTACTGCGGAGAGCTTCCATATAGCCTTGCTGATCTGTTCTCTTTCATCTTTATGTGCCTGTTTCTAACTAGCCCTGTGTCAGTTATATCCCTTTCACTGACTTTTATTCTTCCACCACAGCCATAAAAAAAGCTGGGGAAACACCAGCTGCTGCAAGTCTGATGTAAAGGAATAATCCTGAAACAGTGGAACTGGATGCGTGCCTCATCTCTAGCACTACCTTGGATCCCACAAACAGCGCTGGCCAGCGTCAGCATCTTCTAGTCTTGCTGCAAACCATTGCAAGGAGCCACAGCCCAAGGCAAAAAAAAACCACCTAAAAATCATTCTGCTCAGCCTCACTCTTAAGCTCTTGCAAAGAAGAGCTCTGGGTAGGTCTTGGGTGCATGTTGGCAGAGAAGAAGCCTTCTCACAGCCCTGGTAATAGCTGTCAGCATACAGCTGTGCTCCGTGCTTGTTTTGACTTGCGTGGGAATCTTTGCAATCAAAATGATACAACAATTCCAATCACTGTCGATCGCTTTAGGCAGGTGTAATTCAAGCTCTGGCTGCAGACGGTTGTCATTTAATTAACAAGAAAAGAGCCAAGTTTCTGCATAAGACTGGGGAAGGCAAAGAGAAGAGCCTAAGGGGGACTTGGGATAATAGGGAGTGGAGGATGCCAGCAGACTTACTCAGACTTTATCTGTTCACACAACTGGGTAACGCTGACATTATTCCCTGTGTCACAGGCAGAGGCATGTGCTCAGCAAGCTGTGGTGGGCAACACAGTTATCCACTTATTTCAGTCTGAATCATGGGGAATGACTTGAGGACAACACAGAGGGAAGCCCCGTGCAAATCTCTTTTTGGTACTGTTACCAGCTTCAGGAATTCACAGGCTCTTAGCCCTCTTATCTCTGATTTCATTCCTGGTCCAAGCAGCGCTTGTTCTCAGCCCTCCAGGGCCAAGCTTAACCTCGGGTACAAACGGCTACAGCTCTCTTTGGTCAGTGGAGCAGTGCTGGCTCTCTGAAACTGCAGAATTTGCTCTTCACAGGTGTTGACCTGCCAAAGGTGGCTTTCCTTTGCAATGGGCTGTGTACTGTGCGTGCCTCTGCTTTCACGACTTCCGACCCAGATTTCAGTTTTCTACGTCTAAAATTAAATTAATAGGTGCTGTTACTGCAGCAGGGGAAGTGGTGGGCAGTGAAGGAAGCGCTTTAGTCCTGCTTATTGTGGACAATTAGGCATGTTTTCAAACCGTTTTCGGTAACTTATCCTGATGTTGCAAGGCTTCACCTTCTACAACAACTGCTGTGCAAGGCTCTCCCTCTTCTTGGTCACCAAGAGGCATCAGCACCTGCCTGTGGGATGTGTGTCCAGAGCTCACCTTCACGCGAAGGAAACTGAGCACACCCCGGCAAATATCACATGTGAGGTCACTGCATAAATGGAGATGAGCCTAGAAATAAGTTCTGAGCTGTTTCAGCTGTCGGACCATCCCATTATGGAATAACTAAGCCAAAGGGAAAAGTCAATCTGTAAATATAGAGGTAAGACAGGTCACCTGGAGAAATGTCAAAGGAGTTTTGTGTCCCTGCTCCAGTGGTTGTGGCAACATCCTTTTGCTCATACAGCCTCTCTGCCGCAGATCCTGCCAGCTGCTGCAGCAGCCCCTGCTGCCATGCACAAAAACTGCCTTGCTCAAGTGAAGGACCAAGGGAAAGACCTCCTGTGCTGGGGGGTGTTTGTTGAGCCGATGGAGGGATTTCCACTTGCACAGATGGCAAGGAATGTCACTCTGTTGTCCCTTGGCCCATGGGAGTGCCTGTGTGCATAGTTCTGGCCTTGCACAAACGTGACCCAGAGCGTGCATGATGCAGGACCTAACCAGCTCAACAAAATCACACTTGCTGTCCCACTTGGTGCACTGGCTCCTGATTTGATGTCCCTGAGCTACCAGGACAGTAGGACCTTGTAAGTCTTTTAATTTAGTCCTGTCTCAGCAAATGGCTGAGATACTAAGAACCAAATTTTGGAAAGAAGGGAGATGAAAATCCAGAGGAAATTGCTGTCTTCCCGCAGTGCTGACTCTGAGCTGTTTGATATTCTCTCTTTTTTAAGGTTTGCTTGTTTTAAAGCAACATTAATTGGAAAGATGCTGGAGTGTCAAATAGAAACCACTCCCTGAATAACCTTGCTAATGAGCATGTTATTAAAGCAGGGTTAGGAGCTCCCTAGAGGGCTCTCGCTGGATAGGATTAAATTAAAAAAAAATATCATCTAAACTAGAGAGAAAATCTCTGTTAGTCTGCAGTGATGAATATAGAAAAGTCCAATGAAAAATGGCTTTGAAAGGTTTAAGCTTCTGTCTTCCTATCTGGGACTAGACTCCTCATCCCTCAGGCCTCTCTCAGGCAGGGAAAAAGATTTTAATGAAGCAGAGGATGGAGGAGTTGCAGCACAGAGCCTGGCAAGCCCACTCTCATGGTGTTCAAATCTCCATACCCCTGGCATTTGCCCATGTAGCTCAGCAGGGCCAGGCCCTCTGTGCCACCAGGATGGACAGTGTCTCTGCCCAAGCAGTGTGGCTTGTAGTAGGTAATGGGATGGGGCTGATGAGACCTTGTGTCAGGAGATGAGAGAGTGTTTGTCCTCTCTGCAAAGTGTAGCTTTAACCCAAAAGATCCGTGCCAACTCCATTGCAATGTTCTCAAGATAAAGCCCTGCAGTTCTCCAAGCCACCTTCATCCTTTGAGCTGGTGGCATCTCTGGCTCCCTGTTCATCTGCCCGTCCCTTAAGCCCAGAGGCATCTGTGAGAACAAGGTAGTTCTAGAACAGATGGGGCCATGGGATGGGGTCACACATCCACCCACCCCTGGCAGCAGCGTGGGGCTGATGGTCCTCAGCTCACATTCAGACAGCTGGGAGCACTGGACGTTGGGGCAGCTCTGGGGTGGGATATGGAAGGAGAGGTTTTGTGTTCCCAGTCCCTTCCTTCCAGCTGGAAAGGCTGTGGGAGGATTTAGGGCAGGAAAACTGTTCTTATACTATTTGAAGACAGGCATGAAATGCTTTAGCAAAGCTTTCCTGCAGGCAACGATAACTTGCAGAGCAATTGCAGCTTTTTTGTAGCTTGCCCCTGCTTCCCGAGGATGAGGGCAGGTCGGCCTGGCCCAGCTGCAACGGGGTGCTGGCTGGGGCACTGATTTATTGCACCTGCAGCCAAGGAGCTTAATAGCTGGAGGCTATTCTGTGCCTGCATTACCATAGAGCATATTTTCAGGGGAAGCTTGGCTGCCTGGGCTGCTCCTGCCCAGATATTTGGGCTTTGCAGGCACGAGCATCTCTTCGGAGAGGATTTTGTCCGTGTGCAGAAGGAGGTGTATTGCCTGCCTTTGCAAAGCACTGTCTGACAGGCTGATGCAAAACATGCCAGCACCAAGCTGTGACTCTAAACAAAGAAAGGGAAAACACTGTATTTTTATTTTCTCTGCTGCTGCACTGAGTTGGGTTTTTTCTTTCTTCTTGTTTTTTTTTGTTGCTTTTCTTTTGCTTGAGACAGGTATTTGGATTCTCTGCTCCCCAAACTCTTCTCCAGGCTGTCTCCAGCAATCAGACAGAGTGACAGCTCTGAAACTCTCCAAGTTAACAAGTTCAAGTGCTGATGATTAACTAGATTCACAAAGTTGATTGGAAAAAAATAGGGATATAAATAAATATTCCTGGAGATATTCCACCCCCTGTAGTCATGAACTTTGAATAATTGGAGGGAATTATGCTGAGTACTAATCAAAAGGGTTTTTTTTTTTTTAATTTGCTAATTACTGCTGGGTTTCATCAGTGTCAGACTCTAATCATCTCAAGACATGTTAATTGACCCTTGGGAGTTGTTTATCTGATGCTGAAAGTTTTAGATGGGGTCATACAAAGAAAATGCAATCACTGAGGTTACTTCTTGCCTGCCACTCAGCTGGAGGGAAGAGTTAAGGAGACTTTGGGCCATGAGTACATGTCCCTTCCCATCATCTGAGCTCCATGGATACTGTGGTTTACTCCTTCCATTGGAGACCTTCTCTTTCTTGTCCTTTGCGCTTTGGTACCCTCTCTGCAGGCCTCCTTTTTGTTATAAGCACAGGTATCTGGTGATCCACACGCAGTGAGTGCTAATAGTGACATTCCTCCAGGATGTGGCAGTGCTGTAATGCTGCTCCTTTCCGTGGTGAAATCTGCTGGGAGAGGTTTGTGGTGCTCCAGGAGGGTGATGAGGGCCCTCCTCTGGAGTGAGGACATCATTGTGGAAGGGTATGTGCAAAGAAGAAGGTTTCAGGGTGTTTCCTAAGCAAATTCAGATCCAGACCTTTAAATCCAAACCTCACTTCCACCTCCTGAGAAGACAGTGACTGGCAGAAGGTGGGAGCAGAGAGCCACACTGTGCTGAGCGGTCACTGAGACCATGGATGTCCCTGAGAGCGCCTGCGTGGTCTCCTCCTCCCCACAGAGACAGGGCTGCTGAGATGCACGCTGAGGAATTGGGTCACCTTTGCAAGATATGTTTACGCAGACCAGCCTTTTCCCTAAGCCATGTCATCTTTTTCCATTATTCTCCAGAAATTTGCTTCCCAGGAGGTTTCACAACCTGGCTCCCTCACCTATCACATCCTGCTAATTAAACCAGAGGAGGTGGGAATTAGGGGGACAAAAGGTGGGGCAGTGTGGAGCAGGTAAGCACTGAGCAAAGGGCTGACAGTTCACCAGGTTTCTCAAGGGTAGGTTTCAGGAACGACAGTGTTTTCATCATCTAATATTTTAATTAATGATCTTGGTATAAAAATTAGTCATATGCTAATGAAATGCTCTGGAGACATAATGCTGGGAAGTATCCTCAATGTGGTACATGATGTCATACCAGAAGACCTGGGTGATCTCGACATGAGTAGAAGTGATTAAATCTAAGAGCGCCATCAGTGCAAGGTCACACACACACTTCTGCTACCAGCTGGGAAGTGAGCAGCAGCTCAGGAAAATGCCTAAATCACTTCGTTAATGATGGGTGACTACCACTGCAGAGATACAACCCAGCCCTGGGATGGGTCTGTCATGTCCATCACGGCAAGAAGTGGATGTAAGTCAAAGTAGAAGGCAGAGGAGTATTCCCACATAGTGTGTTCCCCGCCAGTGCATAGAGGGGCCACCAGGAGTTGTACCAGGCTCACAAAGAGGGCTGAAGTCACCCCGTTGGTACCTCCAAGAGTATAGGGTAATGAGGCAGTGACCGGCTGCTGGAAATACTCAGAGAAATGCTATGTCAGTACTCTGTTAGTGAAGTCCCAGCCTGGCCGTGGTGGTGTTACCTTGAAGGGATTTATACTGACCTGGTTCTCTGTGGAAAGAGCAGAGCTGGTACAAAGCACCTCTGGTGGCTCCGGCTGCATCTGTGCTGTGTGTATCTGTGGGAGGAGGAGCTCTTCAGTGGGATTGTTCTTCTTGAAAAAAAAAAAAAAAGCTGTTTCTGATTTACAAAGGCTTGTTGGCGATGGTGGGAGGTTGAGAAGCAGGGCCAAGGAGCCTCATAAAAGCTAGTAGCTGAATTTCCCCCAACTCCCAAATGAGCCATTAAAATGCATTATTGTGAAGGGCAGGGATTTGCCTGTCCCGTGCTTGGTGGGAGCAGAGGGCAGCCTGCCTCTGCCCCGTGCTGCTGTGCTCAGTCACAGGTGGTACCCAGGTAGGTGTGGAGACATGTCAAGGCTGGAGGGGAGACCACAGCATCTCCTGGGGCTCCTGGTACCAGCCCAAACCCTTGCAGGGGAGGGGCAGGCCCTGGGGCTGAGCTCTGCATATCTGCTTCCTGGTGACAGTGATGGAAGGACCCATGTTCCCATTCCTGACTGATAATATTTCACCGCCTCTTTTGTACCCATTTTCATTTTGATTCCAAGATAATTAGCATCAGTTTATGAAATGTAGCCTTTCTTTCTTTGCAGGAAAACACAAACCCAACCATAATGTCTAGGTGTTATTGACTTAAGACATATATATGCATGTATTTTTATTTGATCATCTTCATTGTTCTAATTTTCCCCTTCCCATCTTTTTTTTTCCTCTTTATTACATTGCTAGCTGTTGGAGGCCCTTGGAATAGAAATACACTTTCTAGGTAATATTTCTTAATAAAAAACCACATTTATTATTGTTTCTCTCTACCAGTAAATGCCAAACTCCTTCTCTCATTTATTATAAGCCTAGTTTAACATATTTTTTCTGGCAAGGCTGGGTTAGATACCTGGATATGAAAGGACTTGTGCCCCTATCCAGGCTGTACCCAGCTGTAGGTGCGCTAACAGAGGTCGGGTCTCAGCCACCGACAGTGTGCCGCCTGGGAAGATGAGGCAAATCCTTGCTGCCACAGCAGGACACAAACTGCAGAAGAGATTTCTTCAGGCTCCTGCATTTACCCCATGGTGGTGAGAGGTGAGAGACTCCCAACAGCAGCACCAGTTCCTACACTCCTTGTTATCATCAAGTCAAGCTGCTGCTTGTTTAGTCTCAGCTGAGATCCTTCCCCTCCCGTTCGCTTCAACAGTTCCTCTGAAAGTAGAGGTAGAGATGTCTCTGGAAGACACCTGAGCTGTTGTTTACTCTATTGCTGTTTCAAGGCAAAGCCTTTTCTGTAAAATACACAAAAATAACTAATGACATTAATATAAACATATACTTTAACTACTTTTTAAAGCTGTCACTGGGTTAGGAAAAAATACTGGTGCTACCTCTCAAATGCACAGTAATTATGTGGTGAATCTCTTTATTACAGGGTGTCAATCAGGCGACAAAGTAGCTGTGAGTGAAATGGCTTTGTGTCTCGACTGATATTCCCAGTGCGGAGCTGCAGGCTCTCTCACCTCTCCACAATGCTTCTTGAGGTCTGTGTGCCTGTGCCCAGTACGTCTGATTAAAAAGTGGCCGTAGGAAGGAAAACTAGGCACAGCATCTGTGCTTGGCTTTTAGGGAAGGGTTCTGCAAAGTGTCCATCCATCTTCCTGTATCAAAGGACAATGCACACAAACACTTGTCCTAATTACATGCATCACCAGGTGATGCTCGCAGGCAACTGCACTGCAGTCCTCTGACCTGGATGTCCAAGTGGTTCAGGCAGAAGCTGATCCTGCCTTTGCCAGTCCTGGCAAGCACAGAGCCCTACACACAGCCACCCTCACCCTTAGCCCCAGCAAACCCGCGACCACACTCCTGGGAATGTCTGCCTGCCCCATTCATGTGCTGCCTCCACCGTGCATGTACTGAGGGTTCTGGGACCGTCTCTGGCCGTTCCTCGTGCTGCGACAAATGCGCGGTGGCAGGTGCTGCCTGTCCTTGCAGGCACGCTGGGTATGGTGGCACAGTGCTGGAGGACTGCCAGACTTTGAGTGTGGCTTGTCGGTAGCAGTGGCAACATGGGGAGCTGTCTGAAGGCTCCCGGCATCCCAATGGAAGGGCCAGAGGGGAGGTCAGGGCAACCCAGGTTAATTCTGCAGAATTGAGATCTCTGGACCCTGGGTGAGGTGGGTTATTTGGGTTTTAGGCTTGGAGGCTGCAGCGTTTGGGCTCCTCTGTCAGTTGCTCGGGGAGAAAGCTGCTCATTTCTGTGTCTAAGCACGGTGGGGAGCTTCTGTGTGTTGTCGGAGATCTGTAACCTCATCGATCCTCCCTTTTCTGGGCTGGGAGCTGGAGAACAGATGCCAACGCCTGAGCCTCTCAGAGTCAATGGGAAGGTGAGAAACACAGGCATTTCCCCACCTGGCAAAGGACTTGTTTCATTTTCTCCTGCTGCCACTGCTATCACCTGCTGGGATCTTGTCTGCAGCTTTTTCAGGGAGAGAGATCCTCAGGGGGAGACATCACATGAATCCTCTGGGGATACATGGCAGAAGGGACTGCATGGCTGCAACGAGTCTCCTCCTCTCCCATCCTTCCTGGCTGTTGCTCACTGAGGGTAAATATTACCTTTGTTTTTCCTCTCCTAGTCTCACTCCTTCCGCTCTCCTGCCCCTCCACCTTTCATCTCCTTCTCCCTCTAACACCACCTTCCCCATATCCATGCTCTAGTATTGGTGGGTCAGGCAGTTTTTTGAGCAGAGGTTACAGAAATAGCCCCAGGGCTTGCCATCTGAGCGCCTTTCCTCATGGAGGGCTGGAGAAATGCATTTCCATGTGTTTTTGCATGAGGACCAGCGATGGTGGCTCAGGCCTGGCAGCTGGGGCGAACAGAGGCTGTATTCTCTGAGGGGAATGTGGGTCTGGTGCAGAGCAGTGAGGGATGCGTCAGGCTTGAGGCTGAAGCCACTGCTTTTCCTGGAAGTCTTTGGTCTAAACCAAGTCAGAGTTTGCTCTGTCATCCCACCAAGCTAGACAGACAGAGTGGACTTTCTTGTACACAGATCTTTGGGATAGGACCATAAATGTCACATCCTTGCTGGTCTGGTGAGCATATGAGGAACCAAGGATGTGGTTTTTTTGGTCCACATTCCCCCCTTTCCCCCCTTAAGTGGGGTGGTGGCTGCTCCACTGCTGCTTCCCAACAGGGCCTGTGTTTCAGCAGCTCTCAGAGGACATGATAACAAATTACTTTGGGAGCAGTTTGTGATAAAAGTGCAATACAAACAGATAATATCATCATACTCCACTATTAACAGGCTTAAATCCCAAGGATGGGAAGAAGCTCCTGTGGAGAGCAGATCTCTCTCTCAAACACTTCTGCTGCAATTTAAAAGCACTCTTTAGCCTGGCAAGGCTAATTTCACATCTCTTTTTTCTCCAGGGAATATATCTGGGTTTCTCCCTGCTTGAGGCCGGAGCCCTCCACGCTGAATAGATTCAGCCATGGGTTTTGGTTATTGCTCTCCGAGAGTCCCAATGGAGCGTGACGGGGGTGCCCCAGCTGACCTGCGTGTGCATCCTCTTGGTGAGGACACACCCTGGGTGGTGACTTGTCTCCATTCATCGCACCCTGCTCAGCTCCTGGCACGAGATGTCTTTGCAGGCACATCCACCTCCCCAGGGGAGAACAACCCGGAGTTCCCCCTGTCCCACCTAGGATTAGTTCTGGCCAAGCATCACTTCACAAGGAGAACATGTTGATTATAACAATCTCACTGCAGCCAAATCAGCTGTGAGCTGGTCAGGACATGCTTGCCAAGTGGTTTTCCTATGAATGTGCCACCTCTGGGGACGCTGACTGCTGTCAGGATCGTCCGTCCTCTGCTCCAACTCCCCACCTCCCTCTTCGCTCCCTTTACGGTGAGATTTTGTCCATCCGTTAGGATGCAAGCTTGAATTAGCACTGCTATTTGGTCTATGCCTTGGTGACTTACCTCCCCATCTCCTCTCCCATCCTTCCCTGAGTCTTTTCAACCCACTTCTGGTGGGCTGATTTAAGCCTCCTCTTTGGGATATGATGGGTGAGGCCACCTCCAGCACCTGCAGTGGCACAGGGAAGGGATGCCTCATGGCTGCACAGGGCTGCACCTCTTGGGCTGGGTGCTGAGGACAGCTGGGCAATCATTGCCCTTTTTTTTTTTAATTGCTGCCGCTACAGTCCTTGACTGGCCCACATGGGAGAGTCTCATGGACGAGGCAGGAGAGTCAGTAAAAATAACACAGGAAAGGAGCAAAGCGTGAAAGGCAGAAATCCTTCTAATCAAGCCAAATGTCCCACCCTTTCAGTCTGCACTGAGGGATGGAAACAACTGGAAAGGAGACATTTATAAGCAGATGTTGCTGCTGCGGATGGTGTCTTGACTGGGCTTTTTCATTTTGGTGACCCTTCTGGAAGAAAGACATTTTCATGCATTAAGTTTGGTTTCTGCTTTGAATGGTGACTCACTGAGCCTTAACCTGCATCCTCCCTGGCTGCAGGGATGCTGGGGATGGATAGTGAGTGCAGTGATGTCCTCAGCAGGAGGAATAGGGGGAGTAGGTATTAATGAGTTGTGCTACAGCCCCATAGTGCTGTTGGCAGAGCATCTTCAATCACCACCGCTCACTCTCCCACCAGCACCAGCAAAATTCATGACTGGGCCCCAGTTCAGACACCACGTAGTTCTGACCGGGTTTAAGTCACTGCATTTCCCTTCATGATTTCTTTTTCAATGGGGGCTTTTCCCCCATTCAGCATCATTTCCTTGCTCATCTCCGGCTCAGACAAGGCAGGAAACATATTTTCAATGTATTAATTAAAATGTCTTTGCAGCAGAACATCTGCATGGAGAGCGATAGATCACCGAAGTGTGTGTGTGCGTGCGTGTTGCAGGCTCCCAGATAACGCATTGCTTTGCATAATTTATTCCAGCCAGCACAGCAATAATTTTCATAGCCTATGATCTTTAAGTATGCAATTATCAATTTGTGACCCAGCTCCACGTGACCCTAACCTTAGATTATTGCCTGATAAACCTGTAGGAGTTGCAGCATGTTTGGCTCCTCATCACCTCCAGCCGGATGGGTTGTGTGGGATGAGATCAAATACTTGGTTTTGCTAGAACCCACCATGCTGAAGAGATGGGTCTTCTGAGGTGTTCATCATTGTCATCTGTTTGGGGAGAGAATAGTCTTTGCCAATATGCTATTCAATTTCCTGATTGTTCAGCTCATATCAGTTTAGCTTGAAAGACAATAAGAAACAGAGACCTCCCAGTCAATAAAGGGAAACCTCAGAGGCTTTTTCCATCTTGCGTCTGTCATACTTTGTTGATATTTTAGCTGCAGAGCATTTGACAGCTGATTGTACAACTCTTATTTCCTTCTTTGAGAGAATTAAATGAAAAACATTTAATGTATCCCAGAGGTTTCCCCAAGTGACCTGTGGAACAGGTCCCTTTCTGGCAACAGGACCTAAACTGGAGGAATTTGGAGTTTCTCCACCTGGAAGAGAAAACAAAGGGATTTCATTACCTTTTCCATTTATTTTTTTTCCATTGTCAAACCAATTCTGTGTTTTCCAGCATTGGTCCTACTTCCCCTGAGGACCACAAACCAGCGCTGGCATCTGTTGGACCAGCCTAGCCCTGCTGGTGGCAACCAACATGCCCTGAGTGGAGACCTTGGTGCAGGATTGCACTGGGGTCCATCCGTCTCGAGACACTGGTGCAACTGGGAATGGCAACTGGGAGCATTTCTCCTGCAACAGGCATGTGGCGCTCCCACCTTGGGGTGGGCAGGCACAGGAGTGGGTGCCCGGCAACATCACTCACCACATCCCAGCCTGTTTAGTGCATCAGGACATTAACGGGCTAATGGTTAATGTCATTAACCAATATCAGGCGAAGGCTCCCTTAACTGTGCCAAGGGCAGGCGGCTGCTCAAAGCAGCACAATAATTATGTATAGACCAAGTAATTATTTTTGTCACATCTTCCTGGCAGGAGACCATTTGTGGGACGGGTTTAGCTACCTTCCGCAACACGCCTATATCTTATTTATCAGGAACAATACGCTCAGCATGATTTTTCTGTCTCCTTTTTCCTTTTAACGTCGTTTCCAGCCCACACAGCTTTTAATTCAGAGAGGTAAATTGAGATTGGGAGGCAAAGCTGCAAAAATCCTCTGAACTCCCATTCTCCAAGCAAAATATTCCCCTGGGATCTGATGGCATCGCTGAATAGCAGCTCCTTCCCTTCCCAAGGGGCTTGTGAGTCTCAGTGGAGACAAATGCTATTTTGGATGGCTGTAGTCACTGCAGGGCCGGGTCTTGTCGCGGGATCTGCTTGCAGCTTTGCAGCCTCCCCGGCGGCTCCTTCCTTACCTGGATATTCTGAGTCAGTGGCCCTGTGTGCTGTGCTATTCTGAACGTCATGGCAATAAAAGGGAAATTATCCCAGCACTGCCTTTGGAGTCCTGGTGCTGTGGGTTGGTGTGGATGGAGGAGAGTTGCTCCCCACACTCATATTTGAAGGCTGTGCTCAGCCTGCCTGGAGTCGGATAAAAAAGATGAAGGACTCGGAGGTCTCTGCTCTGTGGGATCCTGGGGAAAAGGAGATGCACAGTGTGACTCATTCTAAGTCCATTGCCAAGTCCCTTCCTGAACATGCTCGTGTTCTGGATCTCTGGTCAGCCTTAAAATAAGAGAGGAAGCTGAGAGGTTGTCATTAATCCCAGATTTGGTGTATTGGGTGGCTGGATTTCCATCTGAATTTCCAGTTTGCCTGTTGCTTTCACCCGTCTGAACTTGTTTCTGTTTTTCAGAGCCGAAGATTTTAAGTAGCCACAGCTGTGACCTGACCAATTCTGTCTTGTAGTTTCACCTACATGTCTCAGCAATTCTCTCCTTTCTCCTCATCTCCCTTTGGCCCAAAACAGAACTGACCCTTAATAGCCAGGTGGCCGTCCACAGGAACCAGTAGCCAGTCTCCATGGTGGCAGCCAGACTGTTGCACTGCCACCCCCCCTTGTTGTGGACATCTTGAAAATGCAGCTGGTGAGATTTCCCTGTCTGGATTTAGCATCCCTCATTTGTTTTATCTGTTGTAGAGTTACACAGCCTTGAAAGACATACTCTGTTTTGCATGGGGACAGCCTCTGAGTGTTTAATACATGAGTGCTCCCTCAAAGGTGTCCTTTCATTTACTGCTTTCACCATCAGCAATCTGTAAAAGTTTAGGATGCCTCAGGGAATCACTTGCTTTAACATCTTTGCCTTGGTAACAGAGCTCCTGGTGCAAACAGGCATCTCCCGGTCCCCTTCCCGCCGCATCAGAGCATTGCCCATCCTCTCTCCCTCCTCCTTCCTCTTCCTCTGGGTCTACTTGCAAAGTGTTTCCTATAACTATTGGAATGGATATAGTGGCAGTTTGGGGAGAAGATGCTGTTTAAAGCTTTTTAATTTAAAGCATGCTAATTCACTTCACTCCAGCCTCGGGTGAGTTATCTGGCTACGTTGAAGCCTCTTTTTCTCTGGGTGTCAGATGGGAGGATGATTTTCCTTGCTCAATGTTTGGAGACTTTGCTGAGCCCATAGCCCACCGGGCATCCTGCCAAGACTGAGAGATGGGGAGAGCAGAGACATTTTGGGATGCTGTCCCCATGGAGATAGGATGCTGCTGTGAATCCTGAGACTGTGGACACTGCAGCCCTGCACAAGGGTTCCCTGGGCTCAGCCCCTTCTCCTGGAAACTCTCCCTTGTCTGCCCTGCTTGGGACCACAGCATGGCGGGAACCTGAGGCAGGACTGTGTTCAGCAGCCAGGGATCAGTGCAGGGAATAATAAGAAGAAACTTGGCTACTGATCCCCATCCCGCAGCTGCTGGCCTCCAGCAGGTCATGTGCCCCAAGGGCTGTAGCTAACCCATGTGAAAAATTGGCTGGAGGCCTGCCTGCAAACCAGGTGCTGCCTCTGAGACAAGATGGATAAATAGCTCTTCAAGCCAGGGAGGGGGGCAGCTCTGGTGAGAAGCCACAGGGTCATTCCCTGTGTTTAAAAGACCCCTCCCCAGCCACTACCACAATTTATTCCTGCCCTGTGCCCACTCATGCTCTGTTACCTCTCAAGCTGCTCCATGTGCCCCCGCGTGATTGCTCTGCAATCTCCCCCCGTGCGATATTGCGGGATATTCCACCGCATTAGCAAGTCGAACTTGTTTTTACTGCCCAGTGTCTCTCTTTGCAATATTTCACTGTCTAGCTGGCTATTATCCTGGCGGCACAAAGTCCCATTGAAATTCATGGTGCAAGTCGCCCATTTGTTTCCTTTGAGCTTTGCAGGGCTGTTCTGTGCAGCTTTATGCATATCATTTTTGCTATGCAAAGTGAGGGTAATGACTTTACCTGCTCTCTTTCAAAGCACTGAACAAAGCCTGTCCCCATGCTGTAAGACTGATTTTGGAGTATTTGTTCTAGGGTTTGGGAGGGATGAATCAGAGCTCTTAGGGAATGTGCAATCTGATGCTCTGTAAATAAAAAGAAAGTCATACTGCATCTACGTGTCTCTGAGGCAGGCGTGTGCTCCCTGTCAACCTTTCTTGCAGGGCATCAGCTTCAGGGATGGCTTTGGCAAAGCCAAGTAGCTTCATCTCAGCGACAGCCCTGGAACGGCATCTCTTGGTTTGGCCAGGGCCACCAACAAACTTTGAACCAGCTCTGCCTTTTGAGGGATAGATGAAGTCCCTCATGCATGACAAGGTGAGATTTCTCAACCCAAGGGTCACTGGACAACAGGAACATAGAACTAAAGGAACAGCAACAAATGAAAGGTTTTGCTGTGAAGACCTTTAGACCCATGCTGACTTGCCTCCCTCACCTCCCCAGAGGAGTCTAAACCTTGGGTACCAGCGGCGTGCCTTCCATGCTTTAAATGAGGCCTCCAAATCAGTGGCCACTTGTAAAAATGGGGGTCATAATGAAGAAGGGCCAACCTTTGCTACACTGAATCCAAAGTCATAGCTGTAGGATCCCTTGTGCTCCACAGGGATGCAAGCCTTAGCAATCAGCATCAACGAGGAGGAATCAGACCAAATCAGGTGGTCAATACAAGCAGCACGGGGTGTGGAGAAATGTCTCTGCTTTGAGAAGTGGTTGAGTATCTGCATGACAACTCCACCATCCTCGTGGACATCACCTCAGCTGCCAAGCCCAGAAAATAAAGCTACATCTAGAGACCAAACCAGCCTTGGATGTCTCCACCAGCTGCAGGTGGGAGGCCCTAAGCAGGGCAATTCATGATGCACAGCCACGCTGCACGTGGGCTGTGGGCTGGCAGAGGTCCCCCATCCCCAGCACTGATACTTTCCGCTGACATAAAATTGACTTCTTCAGTTTCGAAGACAAAAATGAATAAGAAAATCAGAACAAATGGGAATCTATAAAAACGCATCCAAGCTGCCAAGTCTGTAGCAGATATGATTTGCAATGGATGAGGTATTAGCACCCTGAAAAATTGGGGTAATGATGTGCAGTAATTTTTGTCATCACCAAGGCTCAGTGTGTTAAACAAAAATGTTCTGAAATGCAGCTTCTGCCTGAGCCTGAAAAAATTCCCAGATGTAAATATCGCAGTTGTTTTCCACGCGTTCTTTAAATACCATAAGGCCTTAGTCCACTTACAGCACTAACAGCCCATAAAATGTCATTTTTTGTTTTCTAATTAGTCGGATGATTTTTAGATAGGACTTGACAACAACGGTGAAGAAGCATCTCAGGCTGCAAAAAATTATCCCTCGGACAGGCAGTCACCCACAGCCGTGCTGGCGCATTGCTGAGAACCGCACAGCAGCATCCCCTCGTATTGCCAGATGGCGATTCGGTGGTGGGGCAAATCTAGTCACCCTCCGAGCCACGGGACACCAGCCAGTCTCGTGGGGACATGAAGGGGGGAGATCATACCCTTCCCGCAAGGTTTGTTCTCCCTTTTTGTTGGTGCGAGGTGCATGGCATGCTTTGCACATGCAGGCACAACCCTTGCCGAAGCCCCAGATGGAGTCAGGCTGGTTGGGCTTTTGTCCTCTGTGCATGGTGGGTTGTTGTTGTTATGGGTCCCACTGGGGGAGTTCAGGTGCTTGTGATTTTTGAGACCCTTGAAGTTGTTGTTTTTCGGGGGAGAGGAATGATATAACTGAGCAAAGGACACCATACCTCCATCCCTTGCCCCACGTGGTGTCCCATGAAGGTAGAGAGGGGACATCTGACTCTCCCCCAGGCTCTGCACAGAAGCAGCCACAAGGATGTCCTGTTGCCACCTTACTGTCCAGACTCCCCTATTTTGGGGAGTCCTTTTGTCTCTTGGAGGACACCACGTTGTGACAATCACCGTGACACAAAGAGAATTCAGGAGTGAGCCCTGCTGCTGTGGGCACTGCACAGGGGACAACTCCGTCCCTGCCCTGAGCAAGGCCAGGAGGGACATCACTTGCCCAAGTTCACCCCATGTTTCAGAGTCACTGATGTCCTTGTCTAGCTTAAAACCTCCCCGTTCTGCACGGGCAAATGGAGCACTGCCCAGCCAATGCTGTGACCCTTGGCCAGCATTTCCCTTCCAGGTGATGCTACAGAAGTCAGCAGAAGAGTTCTCATTCCCACACCACCTCTCCTTCGCTGGGAGAAGCAGCCAATGTTTTATTAACCACCTCTCCCTCCTGTACCACTTGTTAAACTGGGTTAGAACTGCTCGAACCTGCTGTGTCAGACGTCTTCTGCTGGTCAAGGGGAAGGACCTGCAGAGGCTCTTGTGACCCGAGACACCTTTCTCACAGCACTCCTCCCGCTGTCTCGTGTAAATAGATCAGTCATCCCAGCAAGGCTACGTCTTCTTTTACTCCTTCCTGTCTTTAATAATATTATCAATGTCTGGTTTAGATTTTTACTAAATATAGGGCCAGAGGCTGGGCTGGCGTCACTTCCTCCCAGAAGAACTGGAACAGCTCTCTCAGAAGTGCTTACTTCTTTTATTAATTTATCTAGGTTTGCAAAGTTGTTGGATTGCACCAAGTCTTTCCACACCCCCCCTTCACATTGGCCTGGCACCTGGTAGGAACAATGCTGCTTTAAAGCCTGTCCTTGACCCATGGGTGAAGCCTGGGGGGGCTGTGGGCAGCAAATTTGCTAAGAGCCGTTTGCAAACCTTCCCTCTCCTCGCTGCTGATCGCCAGAGGTGAAGCACTGCAATGGAGCACCGCACCGCCGCCCTCCCTGTCCCCTCTGGGTGATTCTTCTTCCAACTGCCAGGGGCCAGATCAAGCTCTGCAGTATTTCTGGCTGCCCTGATGGCTGTATGGCTGCACTTTGGGACACCTTGCTCCTAGCTGCCACTGAGAGGAACCTGGAACTGTCCTTTCCCTGGCCAGTGAGATGTGACAACTTGCTGAGAGCCTTCCCCAGTAAAGGCAGAACAGGGATGGGATCTCTTATCTCCAGCCTTCCCGGGAATACATTTGACCCTAGAGCCAGCCTCTCCATCACAGAGGGGTGTCTCCTGCGTTTCCCTGGGGCTGGGTGTCTAACGCAGCCAAGCATCGTGCCAGGTTGCCAGCTGCCGTTTGGAGAGGGGCCATGGCTTGCCTGTTCCCAAGCTGTCTCCCAGCTCTGTTACTCCACGCTTCAGGTTTTTTTGCTGTGGTGATGTTGGTGGTGTTGCTATTAAACTGAAAGCAGTGAAATTTCTCTCTCGCACCCCACCTTCTCTTTCTCCCCTGCCACCTCCTTGCAGGGCTGCAGAAGGGACTCGCAGGCTTGGATATGGTTTTGGAGATGGCTTGAGACACCTTGGGCCATGATAAAAAATGCACTGCCCAGTCCTTACCTCAAATGACAGTGCCTGGGGAGAGAGAAGAGCATTTATATTCTGAGGGCTGGCTCAAAGCCAGCCACACTTTAATCACCCTGAAGTTGCGTGTTGTGTTGCTAAAACATCATTTTAAAAAAAAAGGGGGGAGGGAGGTGGGATGACAGTTTCTGAGTTAGGCGAGGGGTGGTCTAGGGCAGGAGAGTGCCTGGGAAGGGCTGTGGTGCTGTGGGCAGGGGTCCTGGCTCTCCCAGCTGGCTCAGCCCCAGCCTCCACAGACCCAATGTCACCTGGCACTGCCCAGCCGGGCCCAGTTCAACCCATGGAGATTCAGGTTTGGTGTAAGGAGGGCACAGGCTGTTGTGCACACATGGGGACAGACAGACACATTCACATAGGCTCACCTGTGCATAAATGCATACACACCCAGGCTGCTGCACCTCCCGCATGGCCTGTCACATATACACACACAGATACCCCCCAGCATGCAGACCTGCACCCCAGCACACCCATCCCTGCAGCCCCCCGGGGTTCACCACACACACACACAAATAGTGTCACACACACACACATACAGTGTCACACACACACAGTGTCTCTCTCTCACACACACACACAGACACAGAGGCAGGTATCCCCGACATTCACAGTCACACCTTCACCAACCCCAACACACTTCTGCCCACTCCCTTCTCTCACAAGGTGTCACACACACAGTGTGTCGCATACACACACAGTGTCACACGGGGTCACACACACACACAGTGTC
>NW_009704380.1:0-57802 GCF_000703405.1 Apaloderma vittatum
AGCCTAGGCCGTTCTGTGATTCTATGATATTGCCAGGACAAAGGAATCAATGTTTCATTAATAGACGTTTCACAGCTGCGTAAACTTTTTTCAACATATCAGCTGAAAGTCTCCATTTCTCGTTTTCAAAACCTAAGTTTTGAGTGCCTGTTCTAGCTTTCAAGCACTTTGGTTGAAGGAAAAAAGATCAGCTACTATATTCATCCAGAGGTAAGTCAGAATAACGTTTTAAGGCAACTTTCTAGAAAAAAAAACTCAACTTGCCTTATACTTAGGTGCAGCTTATTTGAAGAGGAAAGCACGTTCTGAAGTGCTCAAACCAGGACACATATTTAAAGAAGATATTTACTTGATCCTCTTTTTCTTGCCTATCATTTGGTAAGTGTTTTCTTGCCAGGCAGAAACTGTCATAGTATGCACCCAAGTCTGCAGCTTTCAGAGATGCTTCGTGTTCATGCAGAACTTGTAGGGATGCCATTTGTTATTCACTGGTATTTCAGGGCACTTGATATACAGAACATATCCTCTCAGAATGAATTAATGGAAGAGATCTCATTAGGAATTATGCTTAACCTCCATTTTTGACCTTCCCCAGACACCTGATGGTACTTCACTGAGACTGAAGTGAGTGATTCTATAACACAAGTATAAGCTGGTCATACTTTGGGAAATGAACTTTGCCTAAACCTTTGTTTCTCACAGGAAAGCAGCTATACATCTGCAGTTTCACAATAAAAAAGTATCCTGCCTTACAAGATGCTTTGTTCATAGGCTGCTATGGTATATACTGTTCTTTCTGAACTTTTTCTACTGTTAGAGTAGCACTTATGGTATTTTTTTTGGAAAATAACAATCTGTTTTTTTTCTGATAACTAGCAAGATTGACCATTTAGTATGAATCACCTAATTCATTCCAGATCTTGGACTTTGATATTTATTTTGAGATATTTCTTATTTTGGAGCACAGCAAAGGGTACATTTCACAAACCATTTTACCAGTTTCATTGGGTAGAGAATGAATAACAATTCCCTAACTTGAAAGTTGTTTAACCGCAGTTGTTAAGTGAAATCTTACTCTGATTATGATTCAAGTATATAACTTTGTTGCAAAGGAAATAAATAATGATCCTAACCAACATTATATAATTAGATGCTTAATATGAGGAGTAGGAGGGAAAAGACTTTGAAATAAGTCTATGGAGGTGAACACTTTGTACTGCAAAAGCCATTAATGATTACTGGCGCCATCTGACCTCTGTTAAATCTTTTCCGCAGACACTCCAGTCCATTTTAATGTATAGCAATTCCAACTCACTGCATTTTAGTTTGAGGCTGGCCTGTTCCTGGGAGAGTAGACATACAGTAAGAATGGCCAAAGACAGCTTTATCTTGCTGCCCCTGTCAGATACTTTTGCTCTGCTTGTAAGCCAGCAGAACAGAACATGTCTTGCACCTCAATAGTTCAAGATCTTAGCACCAACTTACCTCCATGAGCTGGTTATGGTTTCATCAGAGCCTGCCACACATTGGAATCTCAGATGGAGCCTCAGTAGTGCTGGGCAGTGCTCCATTCTACTGTTGGTCCTAAAAATGCTGATCTTGGGCAAAGGAGAGGAGCAGGCAGGTAGAGCAGTATAATCTTTGCCCACTGTGAAAGATTCATGGCAACATAGCTATCAGAGTCATAAATCCTATGTCCTTAAACACTTTCCTCCTCTCAATGTCGCTAATGTCAGTCATCAAGTCATATTTTATCTGGATAAACATTTGCAGGGGATAGTAAAGAAGGAATGAATTTAACAGCCATGAGATATGGTGAAGTGCACAGAGACTGTTGCAGAATTTATTGTTAAGAGGAGCTGCAAAAAAAGCATGTTGTGCTACTTGTGGAATTATGTTGTTTTGCTGTGTGTACTATGTGCTCATGCAGGACAGGGCAGCTCTGAGCAGTCTCTGCTGAAGGAATGTATGATGTCCTGGAAATGCTCCAAAAGCTTTCAAGACATTTAGGTACAGGATGTTCAACCAGTACCTATTGCATTAAAAAGAGCTCTGTTCTGGTAATCTAATATTTGCAGAGAGTATCTGCTGAAGGCTGTACAGGCAAGTCAGCGTAACATTCCTTTGTTCATGTAATCCCAACAACATGAGGGTGACCAGGACATGACTGCTCTGCAGCCAAACAGTATATGAGCAATGAATAAGCAAGAGCTAGAGCATACATGATGCTTTTTTAAGCTTCTCTCCATCAGGGGTTTGACAGAGTCGTCACAGAGTCTTACCTGTTCTCTTTCAAGATCAGGCTGTCGTCACCCTGACACTGAGCAAACACACTCAGAAGTCATCAGGAACATTTGTTCAAATACAGAACTTGCATTCATTTTTCCCAGTCCTCTGAGTCATCTCAGCAAATCTGAGAGACTTGTGGGTTTTTTTAACCTGGCATGCTATGGAAGTGGCAAATGTTCAGTCATATGGACGAGTATGAGTGTGCATGATTGGGGCTTTTTTTCTGTCTGTTTTTCCATTCTGCATCCCCTCCCACAGTATCTTTTAAACCTAACAGCTATTTGTCCTCCTGCCTCTATTCAAAAAATTAGAGAACCACATTTTTCTGGAGACCACTATGCTCCCCTGTCAAATTCTTGGCTTTCCACAAACTTTATTGCCAGTTTGGAAGATGAAGTGAAACATTTGTGAAGGATGGTGGATCTGACTCCGGCACGGTCAGCCTTCAGTCTCTGGGGGCTCATTTCTTCCTTTCCGAAGTCATTGCAAGGAAGCAACAGAAGTGAAATTATGCTTCTTCAATCACCTACCTCCACAGAAAAAAAAAAAACACCAAAAAGAGGAAAAAAAAAAGGAACAATGAAGTATTGAAGTGAAAGCCAAAGCAAATAGTTCAGAAAGAGTCCAAGAGCTGAAATAAGTTCCCATTCAGCTGTGTGCTGCGTGAGTCCAAATAATTAAAATTACTCCAAAAATGTTCTGCTCACTGATAACTCACAAATAAAAGAAAGATAAATATGTCATATTCCTCAGTAAATTTTAAAAAGTAAATTTTAATTTACCATGACTATTTTCTTCTGAATGATCTAGTGGCTGTAATGGAGGATTTGCCTGACAGACATACTCATGGACTTGGTGTACACAGGAACATGGGGTTCCATGACTTTCTTTAGTCCCTGAAATTTTAGATTCAGATTTAATTTACATTTATTCATAAAGTTAGTACATTTTAGAGACTAGTATAGTCACCTTACTCAGTGGTTCTCAAAGTAGAAAGAGGTACTGTGTAGGCACCTGACCTGCTGGAGTTGTGGATGCTCTGCCCTGGCACCCTAAGGACAAGCAGTTGGCCACCGAGAAGGCCTTCACACTTTCAGTCACCATGTGGACAGGACAGTCGTTACTCATGGGTAAGGGAGCTTTGGGATGGCCATGGAAGTTTTTCTTTCTGATTCTCCATCCTGTTAGTCCTCAGCTGAGGTAAACCACCATAGCTGTGTTTACACAACCAGAAGAGCTTGCCATAAGCAGTAAGACGTTGTGGGTTTCATATCAGATCCACGTTATGACATTTTTCCACTGCAGTTCAGTACTCTGCAGCTAAGCCTGCTGCTCCAAGGCCACTTCTCTTAACTTGCAGATAGAGCAATGGAAGTTAGGCTTGCATGAAAACAGAAGGGAAAAGTACAGCTTATTGCAGAGTAAGACTGTTTTGTAAAGCTGGAATGAACAAATAGCAGTGCATTATATGTTATACTAATATATATATATAATCATAGAATCATAGAATTGTCAGGGTTGGAAGGGACCTTAATAATCATGTGGTTCCAACGTCCTCGCCATGGGCAGGGACATTCCCCACTAGGTCAGGCTGCTCAGAGCCCCATCCAGCCTGGCCTTAAAAACTTCCAGGGATGGGGCTTCCACCCCCTCTCTGGGCAACCTGTGCCAGTGTCTCACCCCTCTCATAGGGAAGAACTTCTTCCTAACATCCGATATAATACTATTGCACAGTCTCTCCCTACCTGATGAAGGATGTTTTACCAAAGATTTCTAGTGTTTTCCTTTTCTTTTTGTGAAGACTTGTAACACTGAAAGTTCCGAGCTAATATATTCTGTGATTTTTTTTTTCCCCAAGGCTTTGTCTTATGATTTTTTTTTCTTCAGGATAACCTAATGACTGGAGTGGCCTAGTGAACATAACGACTGAACCTTGGGATTGGTGTACATGAGGGCTGAAGTCTCGGGCTGAAGTCTCTGTCTGAAGTGAAGATCCTAAAACATTACTGTTCAGCATTCTGAGCATCCTGATTTCTACACTCCTAAATGGATGCCACAAAAGTCTCCATGCAAGGAAATTGCTGTATCTGGGTACCCTCTGGACTTCCTAGATCTGACACTCAGAAAATATGTACACCTGTTGGGACTTAGCACATGTGTACCTTACACAGCTCAATGCACTAGAATTTCTTAAGATACAACCAAAAAAGTGCGCTAACAAACAGGTTTATTGAAATCAATGGAGCACTCACCATAAAGATACAAATTGACATGTCTCCTTTTGTTTCCAGGGGTGGGAAGGGGATGGGAGGAAGAGCACCAGTTCCTCATCAGGTTTTTTTGGAGACGAAATGGCTCACTTGCTTTTGGTGAAGCAGTTACACAGTCAATACGACTGGAATAATGACTTTGGGGTTGATCTGGGAACTTACCCAGATAAAAAAAGAGTTGCAGTGTATGATTATCAAAACATGGAGTCTAAGGCTTGGTAGAAGAAGGGTTAAGACACCTGCCTACTTTCACCTCTGCATCCCAAAGCAGTGTTCTTTGAGTTGTAGGACATGAAACTCAGATCTACAAAATGCAAAAATTCACAGAGCACACACACTTCCTTGCAACAAAACAAGTGAGCAGACGAAGTGAAGAAAACTGAAAATTATCAATCATTAATTTAAACATTAACATCATTTTATGTGGTTGCAAATGAAAACCTATGTGATAACACATCATAATACCATCTAGAAATTCTTTCCAAAAAGGCTACGTGGGCCCTGCAACTACAATGGTATGAGTAACCTTACTCACATTGTAGTGGGTAGGGAGCCTTCTTGGATTAAGTTGTATCTCTCTTCAGACAAGTACCTGGAACTCTGACTTCTCACACATGAGAGTTAATAATTTACGTAAATGAGAAATTTAAAACCTCTTATGCCCTTCCTTACCACTCTCTCTGCTCTCTCCCATGCCCTCTCCTCGCAGTATGCACTTCCTTCTTGATACTCATTCTTAGTGCCGTGGTCATCTATGTGCTCAGTGTGCTGTGTGCCTCTTTAGGCCCCAAGCTAGATTCATTTGTTGTATAGAATATTGTATGGCAGCCTGCAGTCTGCATTCCACTAGGCCACACGGTGCTGGGAAGTTAAGCACTGTCATCACTGCAGGCCTTGGTGGCTCTCAGGCCAAGACCTGGCCCACAGACCCAAAACTCATACTTAATATGGCTTTTCCTTGCCAAAGCTTTACAACAGCAAAATCTCTAGAACTCAGTAAGCCGCCAAAGTGATGCGAGTCAGAAATATTCTCATTTCAAAGGTTGACCTATATATAATAGGCATGCTACGTGGACAACAGTGCTACCTGGTTTGTTACCCATAATCTGACTGCTTTAGTAATCTGCGGAGTTCCTGCGTTGTTGGCTGCATGCAACTGCCTATGCCGAGCACTCAGCAATTTCAACATCTCTGAGGTACCACACCTTCTCCCCATGCCACAAAGAGATCAGGAGCTGCTCAAATTAAATTCCTTTATTAATGGAATGGTTTTAATAGACCAAAAATTAAATGGATGAAAGGAATGCTTATCCTTTACGGTTGCCAGAAAAACTAAATATTGTCTACAGACATTATACAGCTTTCCTTTAACCAAAATTAAATACGGTCCATAGCAAAGCAAGCAATCTGTAGAAATGTATTGTTATGCTGCTATTACAAACTATTTACATTGGATAAAAAATAGGTGTCTCAAAACCAGCTTTAACCTTAGCTGATTACTGTTACAGTTCTGTGTATCCTGCCCTCATCTCCTGCTTTTGCTGCTATATTTAAATCAAACATTTAAGAAGGTTCAGAAAGTGAGTGCTCACAAAACGATCACAAAACAAGCTCTGAGTAACTGAGTGAGCTTCTTTCTTTACCACCTAGCATGACTACTGTCACCCTACTTGAAGATTTAAGGAGTTTATCACCTCCCTGCAAGCATTTCCCACATCCAACCATTTGTCTCTCCAGTCAACTTACTTTCAGTGCCAGGAATCCCTGTGAAGGCAACACCTGGCATGAGAGTATACATTTTAAATATGTATATTTTAAAGGAGCATATTTTATTCTAGCAATACTGTGTGCTGCCTCTGCGAATGCATGTTCACAGTAAAACCACATCAAATAAATATTCGAAAGAATCAGCACAATGCATCCAGTTTCACTTTCCAAACAGAAAGTGGTGTGTCTTTTAGTGGTGGTATAAGACAGACTTAATACACATCCAATTTTGCTAAGTAAGTCACGATCACGAACAAATTAATCCTGCCTAATTACAAAATACTTGATTAACAACTCAGCCAAATTGAAGGATAGGTTTACTATAAAACAAAGCTATTTGCTGAAAAGGACTTCATTGCTGGTTTCATAGCAGACATACGACACAGATAATATTTTTTTTCAGTTTGCAAAAAGGGTTAATCAGAATAGTTTGTCCATTCAGTCAAACATTACTCTGCTGTAACAACATTGTTCTCAGTTCCCTCTCTCTTTGATCCTCCTGCCTGTATTTCTCCTCTAGTTTTTGTTTTTCAGAGTCCACACTGTAGAAAATGGAATCTGTGCTTCTCCTAATCTTCTCAAACTGACTGAAATCCGCAACATACTTTCCATTTGGAGAGAGAGAAACCACAGGCACAAACTCATAGCCCCAGTGGATCTCCTCGGGGATGTAGGAAGTCCTGCTTTGGCAGACAGCGCTGGTGGACTCCACTGTGGCGTTCAGGAGCACCACAAGCTCGAAGTCCTTCTCCTTGAGATTTTGAGGTGTGAGATCTCTCAAAGGGCTCCTTTCATCTAAAATATGGTAGAACGTTAAAGGCAAAATAAGAAATGGACTCTCTGAAGAGGAGTCAACATTGAACTTAACACTAGCTTGATTCAACCCTTCTTTGGTTTCGTATGTCTGAAGAAGCTTCCCAGACAGCTGACACTGTATCAGAAGGCTCTTCCTCATATTTGCTACTCTGATCACCAGGCAAAGTTCCCCATTGTGTTTTGTAATGACAGCACAGTGGCTGAATTTAATAGTCTCTGCCCTTTTTTTAGGTCTTGCAATTTTCGCCAGAAAGGTACCTGTGATGAAGATTTCAATCAAGGTGGTGATGACCAGTTGGGCCACAAGTAAGAAAATGGCATGAGGGCACTCCTCTGTAATGAAACGAAATCCATAGCCAATGGTTGTCTGTGACTCCAGTGAGAAGAGGAACGCCCCAGTCAGAGAGTCTACATTCTTGACACATGGCTCGCGCTTTGGGGTGAACTTGTTTATTTCTAAATCACCATGAAGGAATGCAATGGCATAGTAGATAACTCCGAAGAGGAACCAAGTCATAATAAAAGTAGCAGCAAATAAGGTGAGTTTGTACCTCCACTTCATGTCTATAACTGTAGTCCACAAATCTTGAAGGTAGAGTAGGTAAATGCCATCAACTTTGTCAATCCGCACGTTGCTGTGACCGTTTTTGGACATCACACGAGGTTTGTGTGCCTTGAGCATGGCAGTGTCGATGCCTCCATTAACCAGTGGGACACGGGACATATTAATCTTTGTCGTTTCCATTCTCACTGCTTCAGTCCTAAAGGGAGAATAAAAGAAGATTGTTACTTCATGAAATCAAAGCACATAACTGATTCTGAAAAGCATTTGAAAATCTTCATGGAGAGAAGACACAAACATAATCTAGACAGAACAGCAATGAATAAAACACTTGGAACATAAAGTTACCGTCATACAATATCTGATATTACAAATAATTTTATATTCTTTTTTCCAGGAAAAAAAAAATCATTCTTTGATTCTGGTGACTGGCAAATACAGAAAAGTAGGTTTCTTTTATGACAGCCTGCAAAAGAAATTTGACAAAACTGAAATTTTATATTAGTACTTTATTTCTGTAAAATGCATTAAATATTTTTTCCTTACGTTTCTCTAGAGAAGAGTCTCTTTTTGATTACTGAGCAGGTTTTCTTTAATGCCCTGAAGAGAGACATCGGATCAAAATTAAAGTCGCGTCAATGCTTGGTTTAGAACGCAGATCCAGCCACCACCTCTGTGTCTTCCTGCGACGGAGGCAAAATGAGCCAGACCAGCTTTCACTGTGAACAATTAACTTCCACAAGTGATTTACTCAATCGGATCTGGCTCTTTGTTACAACCCTACAACTAACCCAGAGGGAAACAAAGCAGACCTAAGCACATCAAAGTCAAATTTTGGAAAGGAAGATTTACACCTGAAAACACTTCGAACTGCTTGCACGATGCAGCACTCCAATTTTAAGCTAAGGGGAAAAAAAAAAAAAAAAAAAGAGGCTATTCACAAAGTCAGCATTCTAGCCATGGGCCCTGACCTGCTCGAACCCAGCGATCATTGGACCACCCGACTCCTGGAGTTTGTTTACTGTGCATCAGTCCGGATGGAGAGCAAGTGTGCGGACACTCAGGAGTGAACAAAGCCCACAGAATGAAGCAGAATGGTGCCTGTGCCAGTTTGATGAGGCAAGTAACAAGACCCGGCTCGCAGGACCAGACAGTGATTACGTAGAGCAAGGACAGTACATGTTATAGTCGTTTCCAACAACAAAACTTCCTGCTGACAAAAAAAAAGCCAAAGAAAAAAAACATCCCATGCATCCTTTGTGCTTTGGCAAGTCGTACAAAAAGCATTGTTTTGTTCCATTGTTTTCCTC
Source organism: Apaloderma vittatum (assembly GCF_000703405.1). Lineage (NCBI taxonomy): Eukaryota > Metazoa > Chordata > Aves > Trogoniformes > Trogonidae > Apaloderma > Apaloderma vittatum. The sequence continues at coordinate 9,015 of NW_009704380.1, forward strand.
AAAAAGAGCCTTAAGTAAGTGATTCGTTCTCGTGAACCACTGGAGAAAAAAAAAAACAACCAACAAAAAAAAACCACATGCCTTCCTTGTAGCTACTTAAAAGAATTTTGCAGGAAGTACAAGATATATTTGTGGTACACATATGTGCCAGTCCAGGACATCAGCATAATTGCTCACCGAAGTACCTTTCCTGTTATGTCAATTAAGGAGAAATTTTGTTTATGACTATACCCATCACACTGTTACAGGTTTTCTGGGAAAGGGTAATTAAATTTGACTCCCATTAACACCTGTAGCTCATTCCACTTTGTGTTAATCGCCAACACCTCTCAACTTAGAAGCCATTGCTATATATATATATATATACACATATAAGAAAGGAATTCATCAGTGATCCCAGTAGGAGATTCCTTATGTGACAGTCAAATCGACACACAGTGCACAGCATGTCCAGATAATAAACAGGAAAAAACCTTCAAGTGATCTGAAAAAGAATAACAAGAGGAAATGAGGGGGGGAAGGGAGGGGTGGGAAGAAGCACACATACAGCTGCTCTTTAGGCAAACTTGAAATCAAGTGCTACTGTCAGTGAGCAGTAAATACATGCAACCTCTAACGGGAAACCTTTTAGAAAAATGCATGCTGCTTGGTGAAGAGGGTCCATTCCTCTCACCGAGCCTCACCCTGGTTAAGTCATGGTTATAAAGCATATGCAAAAATCTGTCTGAAAATAAGTACAGTTCTTCCTCTGGAGCACACTTCCCCTTAGCCATCACTTCCAGACACAAACATTAAGTGGTCAGAACAAATTTCAGGCAGGAGATAGTTGGCTTCTCCAATCAAATGCCAGAGACATATCCACACCCTATCCCATCCCCCTGCTCAGCCTACCTGGACGCCTCCTCCTGGGAGCAGCTCCCCAGGGCTGCTGGCTCCTCCTCCTCTGGAGGCCACGAGAATGGAGACTGCTAAGGCTCCACCTTCCCTCCTCAGTGCTCCAGCTGGTGGGCTTGAGCTGGTGGGGCAGAGACATGGTTTGTGGGCTCAGCAAAGAGCAAACCTACACAATGAGAGTCAGGGGTTGCTCAAGGCGAGGGGCACATGAACACTTGGCGCACCATGCTCAGCATGGCTCTAGCATGCCCAAGAAACATTGGTTTCCATCAAGTGGCTGGCATACCTTTAATAAATCTAGCATGTTTGGGATGCACTGGGCATGCCGTGCACAGCTACTCTGCCCCACAAGCACTGTGTCTCTGGTATTTCCTTCATATGTCAAACTTGATACGCATGCTCTGCATCCTTCATCTACAGCATCAGTCAGGTTCACAATTTCAACCTGCACAAGGGCCTGGTAAGAGTTCTTGCCATTGCCTCTGCTCTGCCCTAAAATACATTGTTCCCTGCTCTGGAACCCTGAATGGAGAAAATCCTGACGCTGCGACCCAGCCTTTCACATTTACAGACCTTGTGAAAGATGCCTAACATCACAGATGTACAGACATGCCATAGCAGAGGAATTTCCTCCGTAAGACAGGAGGCAAGAAGGTAGCTGCAAGGCACAATGTCTTCTCTGCACTGTGACAACAGAGGGCGGGCTGCAAAATTTGCCATTTCAGGCTAAGCCTGAGAAGTAAAGCTTTTCTACAGCCCTAGGCAGTGTCTGGCACACCTCAGACTGTGTTTTAAATCAAAACCGAAGCCATTTCTCACCATGCCTCTCTACGGTCCCAATATGTACAATTGAGGTCCACATATGATATCAGCCTGGCAGAGCTGTTAAGTTTTGGAGCCCACCATAGGTGAGAGAGACTGTATCAGTGGTCCTCTGACATCTTTTGTGTCCTCCCTTGATTTGTGTTTCTGTATGTGACAAAGTTACTCAGCTTTACTGGGATTTCCTGAAATGGATCTCAGCCAATTTCTGGTGCTTTTTTTGGTAGTGGGGTTTTTTTTTGGTGAGCTTTTGTGTGTGTGTGTGTGTTGATTTGCTTCGTATTATTTTCCCCTTACATCACTTCTTCCTGTGTGCTCCTGAATTCCTCTAGTGCTCTTTTCCTTTCCAGGGAAATTTGTATTGGTTTCCTTTCCCTGAAGAAATACTTCCCTTCTTCTCTGCCACACTGATATGGAAAGAGCAGCATGACAGATCCTCTCTTCCTCTCCCTTATCACTAGCAGCAGCCAGCAGTAGTCATCAGCGGGAAAAAACTCTGGTGAAACCAACAGTGGAATAAACCCAGGCTTCAGAGGAGGGTTCTTCCCTGCCCTTCAGTTCCCCATTGCTTCCTGAGTGAAATGACTAGTACAACATCCCATAACAAATGGTTCATGACTGTCCATATCTATAAATCCCATTTTATAACATCTGCATTACTGTTTCCCATCTTATACTTTATATAAGCACCTCAGATATTCTATACTCAACCTCAGCACCTCAGTCAAAAGGTTTTTGGTTAGTTCGGTGGTTTGTTTTCTGCTCCTTTCCCTCTAAATCAGAAAGTTATTATAACCAAACAAGCCTGAATAATAGTAGTGGTATACATTTTTAAATAAAGAGCATCTACTGCCCATTAGCTAACTGATTTTACACTAATAAAGTATTTTATATTACTGTAACCCCCCCCCCCAAACTATCCAATCTATAGCTACAAATAAAAGTGAACTGAAGTACAGCTAAGGAAACAGATACTTCAAGAGGGAAGAAAGTGAAATTGTCTCAGACTTGCCTAGCACTCTAATGTCCTATGAATTAGCTCTTCTTCTCACCAGCTCCTCGAAGCAGCCAAAGGAGACTCCCCATCAGAGCACATGCTGGTAAGGAAGCTTAGTAGAGACAAAGTCAATAAAACGTAGAGCTACATACCAAACCACCAACCATGAATACCTTGATACTAAGGTAATTCCAGCAGCCAGGAGTATAACAAGCACATTAACACTGCTTCCAGAGACCACATTATCAAGAAGTCAAAGCCAGCTTGCATACACACAAAAATGTTCCTGTTGCATGAAGCCAGATTTACTTGTGCAAGATCTCTTTTGGCAGACGCAATGATTAAAAGTGTACAGGAGCATGACTTGTTCAAATGGCCTCAGCTGTTTGCTTTTTTTCAGATCAGATATGCTTTGCCACTTGAGCAAACCCTCACACACGCTTCACTGCCACTCTGATACCGGGGCAAAACTTGAACTGTTTTTTCAACCAGCATAAACCATTAGCAGGCTTGGCATTAAGAAAAAGCAGGGGTGAGGAAAGAAAACATTGAAAAGGACCACATAATCTTTAGATCTTTCCTAGGTCTGATGTGGTTCAGTAGGTTATAAAAGTCTCTCCTGAATTCTCAGTGCTCTGCCTAGCATGAACACCCTCCTCCCTTTGGGCTATGCACCAGGTTATGTTGCGCAATCGTCAACCAGCAAAATCCTCCTCTGTAGTTCAGTTATGGAACATAAAAGGAGAGGACAGAGGTAGAGGGAGGGGAGCAGTGGTTGCAAAAAGATACTTCACCTGTTCCACCAGCTGCAGCATGCAGACATACAGCTGGACACTGATGCCCTGGACTTCACAAAAGAGCCCTTCAGCACTAAGACCGATCAGCCTTGAGACTAGTGATAGACAGGCTGGGAGTCAGTCACATTGTGAAAGATGCTGCCTTTAAAAAACAAATTAAGACTATTTTATTCTCTTTCACGAAAGGACTGAGCCAAGAGAACTGTAAATACTACCTCAAGTCGAAATCAGTTTTTAAAGATGAGCTTTTAGCTCCCCATCAGTCTGTAGAATCACCCATCAGGGCAGGGCAGCCCCTGTGAATGGTGACTCTCCCCCAGGTTCAGTCACTCAGTGAGTGGGTGGGTGGGTGAAAGCAGAGGCAGGGCTAAAGGTACAGGCAGGGTAGTGCCTGGGGGCTGCAAAACTGACCGTGCTGGAGGCGGGGGCAAGTGGATCTGGAGCTGGGGGGAGCTACTGGCATGTATTTCATCACTCATGGCAGGACCAGCGCAACAACTATTTACAGACCAGTGATAAGAAAATGAAAAAAACCCAATTCTATCTTTGAGTATCTTAGACTGTCTGCCTGACATTTGGCCATGGAAGATGAATTAAAGCTGGACAAGTCTTGTGTTGCGTTGTTTCTGAGGGAGATTTGCACAAGATTCTTTTTCTTTCCAAGAGTTGGATGTAAGGCTTTTAAGTAACTATTGATTTACATAGATGAGCCTTGCAAACTACACTGATGCAAGCAAATAGGAAAACAACCAAGCAGGCAGAAAGAAGGCAAGAGATGAATAAAAGCTTGTTGAGATTAATGAAGGATCTCCGAGTGAATCTCTGGATCAGGCCTCCAAATGGAGAAAGAGTACATATCATTAGCATCTGAACAGCTAACAGCTGCAAGTGAGCCCATCAATCCTTCCAGAAACATGTCCTCCAGCCTCTGCACTGGGATATGCGCATGAACAGGACATGATTTTTCTGTGCAGACCCTTCAGTCCAGGAACCCTGACATACACCAAAGTCTTCTTTCAGAAAGAAGTAAGTAACTGACCAGTCTCTGAAACTTTTCCTTTTTATATTCAGTAACATGGTTTATACAATGCTGCTGGAAAAGAAAGATAGATTCCCCAGAAACCTCTTTGGCTCTCTTATTTTTATGAATGGCTTTTCTACAGCAGTGCAGCATTCAATACTTTTTAATGTCTTCTTTGCTGGCTTTCTGTTGCTTCAAACCTTTTTCAGTTTCAAACACCTCATTAGCACATTTAAGTATTTAAAACCTGTCTCTGCTGTGATGTTTTTTCCACCCACTAACCCTTTCCTTGTTCTTGCTGTGCAAACTTTACCTGGCTCTTTCTGCACGGGCAAGTCTAAACAGACTCTCAAGAACCTGTCCTTTCTGTTTCTGGGGAGATGGGTGCCAATGCTGCAAGTCTGAAAGGGACATTATTGTCTTGTTATGAGATTAATATCTCATACCCTGTACTTCCACTTTCATTTACATCTTTGGCTTGCTGTAGAAATTAATGACCCCTCACAATCAGCCTCTGGCACAAACTTCTCATCAATGCTAAAGAGAGGAACTGAGCTGAGTGAGGATGGGAGGATTATCCTATCCCCGTTGAAGCTAGCAGTCAATACAAATGCCAGGACTGGACTTTCAGAGAGCTTAATATACAGTTTTCCTGTTTTATTGTCACTGCCACTATTTCTTCATTCTTCCTGTGCCCTGAAAGGCATCGCTCATTATCCCATTTTCTCCCATTTTCCTGTTCTCTTTCTCACTCTTTGTGAATCAAAAGATCCAAACTGATTGTGCTTACAAGACCACCAAAGAAACATGTAGCTGTGGCAGCACAGTTGTTTCTCACAAGCCTGCACACTGTTTTATGGTCTGTAAGTATCTTACCATAGGTTCACAGCACCTGTTCCTGACCTCTGTATTATGTAACTCTGTTTTCAATGGTTTCAAATTCTACAAGTTTTTTGAGATTTTCCTGAAGCCTTGTCACAAGTGAACATGCTTTTTTTATTAATTTGTATACTCACTGTGCCAGTTAAGAGAAAATTGTAATTTCTAAGATCAAATCCAAGAAAATATGTTTTGGAATGTTTCTGCACCCATGTTAAGGCAGTTTTGGTGTCTTTTCCTTCAGAAAGCCAGGGTATAAACACATCAGCAATTCTTGATGCAGAGACCGAAGCTCACTGTCTCCACAGCCAGTTGAGCACTCCAGCAGCTTGGTCAATGCCTTCTGACTTTCTGGCCTTGTAAATCCTTATCCATACAATGACACAAGTCCGTTAGAAAATGCAGAGCCTTCCCCCCCCATCTCCCCAGTCCCTTATAAATGAACTCCCCTGCAAGGGTGGAAATGTGGGAAAAAGTCAACTCAGACACGGGAAGGAGTCTTACCTCCACCTCCTTTGATGGTCAGCTTTTGGAACACAAGTGACAGCAGCCATACAATTCGGGGATCCTTGCTGTGCAGGAGGGAGGTGGAGAAAGTTGAAGATAAGCCAAGAAATGCCTCATTTCTGGCCCTTCTTGCTTAAACATAAGATAAATTAATCCATTTGGTGTCTTATAGGGTGCTCTGTCACATGTCCAAATGCGGAGTTGTTGGGTGCCCAGAAAACTGAGGGTCAGAAATGGAGACACTTCTACACGTTGAGCACTTGCAGCACAAAAGAGAAGCTGGGCAGGGATTTTCTGCAAAATAGTTTTTCACTTAGTCAACCAAGGCCTACCTAAGTCCTACTTAAGTACTTAATTCCTTTTTTGGGAACGGGCCCTTCACCAGCCAGCTGCTCAGGCTGCTGTAAGAGCTTGCTTTCACACAGCTCACATTGCCTTCGCCATCCCGGGGTGAGGACAGGCCACCTTGCCAGAACACGGCTCCCAGGGGAGCACCAGCCGGGCAAAGGCACCCAGGGATGCTGTGCTGCTCTTTTCTCCAGTTTCAGGGCTGGGGCTCAAGGTGGTTGAGTTGTTTGCCCAGAGGTGTATTTTACCTCTCCTTATTTATATACTGCCTGGTGTAAATCACCTGATTATAACCTGACCGCACGAGATTATGTGCCAAGACAGTTCATGTTTCTGTACATAACCAAGGAATGACTGTGCGTCCTTCTAGTATTTTAGTCACATGGTGGCGACTTCTACAGCAACGTAGAAAATAATGAGTACGAACCCATCTATGGCTCAGGTTGTTAAGTCTGACAAAGTTCGTACGGAAGGGAGTCCCCTCCCAGGTTATTGCAGAGCACTAATGTACAGGACTGGGCTGCTGCCTAAGTTTGCTGGGACTGTTATTCCCTGCTCATCGTAGGTTGGCTGTGTCCTGGTTTTCCCTTCTTTCACAGCAGGTAAGGAGTCGATTTTAACTGCCGCAGTACTCACCCATCACTTCACAAGCTGGCAGATGCCTACTCTACCACTGGATAATAGAAATAATAATAAAGTTAAACCTCAGAGCAACTGATTTGCCAGGCTGCAGTTGGTTTGAAATATGCTTCCTTTGTTTCAGATATGAAAAAGAGTTTTGGGGAGAGAAAGCTTATGTTTTCTTTTCTTGTTTGTTTGTATTTTTCTCCAAATTAATTTCTTGGTCTAATAAAAATCTGGTTTCATTTAAAAACAAGCAAGCAAACAAAACACAAACCAGACACTTACTCTAGGTTTTTAATTTAAATTGTCAGCAGGTGGCTGAAAATGAATAGTAATGTGCCTAGTCATGGTTATGCAAGTGGCAGAGAGAAAAGTTAGCACTTTGCTGTTAGTTCACAAAAGCTGGCTAAAACATCTGCAGTCTGCTTTCCCCAGGGCCACTTCTTCTCCCTGTTTCTCAGCTACCACAGCTGGTACATGAAAGATATATTTCTGGCGGCAGTGGAATAGCGGTATGTGCCTCTCTTTCCTGGACTTAGAGATACCCTGAGTCTCAGATGCAACGTTGGACACGAGGTCCCTGCAGCAGCTTTGTCTCTGATGAGCAGGAGCATCAGCTCCTACCTGTATGTCAGCTGTACAGTATGAATACATGCAGTGGCTCAGTAGCTCTCTTTTTAATTATCGTTTGCAATGCCAATTCATCATATGATATATGCACAATATCCCAGTCAAGTTGGGTTTTGTTTTTTAATTAGTCATTGCGCACCAGGGCTCTCCTAGCTCAGTGTAGGTGTGGCCATGAGGTGAGGCTCCCTGCAGGGTGTCAGGCTTCTGCTGTGGTAGATTTTTTATGTGCTCTTTCCATATGAAAATTGCCTGTCCCTTAGCACTCCTTTAGTCCATACCATGAGACATCATACTGGTGGAGGAATGACCTTAGTACCCCACAAATATCCTGCCATATGTACACATTCACAAACACTGTTGAAATAAACATGTTTGAAATAAACATGTTTATAGCTTTCCATCTCTATGCAGTCACTGAATTTCAAAACTGAAATATCAGTCTATGAAAACAACTTTCCACCAAAAAAATTTCTGCACCTTTTAAATATGTAAAAATGTCACTGCTATTGAAAACAATGTTAAGTCTGCAAAAGGCAAGGCAACTGCAAAGGGGAAAAACATTTTATTTCAAGGTCTGTGAAGTGGTAACCTTTTGCTCATCTAGTGCCTATTGCAGACAGAATCAAATCTAACTGGGGAAATGGACTAACTAGACTTCCTCCTAGCAGGAAGATGGACCCTGTTACAGCATTAAAGCTTTTCCTCTGTGACATTTTCTGAGTCTTTCTTACCTTTATGGTGTAGTTGCTTTGTGCTGCTTCATCTATGCAGAGTAGCAATAAATGCAGAGTAATCTGCTAGTTAAGCCAATTTTATGGCTTCTCTGCATGGCCAGGACATACCAGTGAATTTTTGTGATACCATAAAGCACATTTCCAAGGATGAGTTTGTCATGGCTTCATCTTAAAACTTGTTACAAACTGACTTTCTCAGGAAGTTATTTGGGTATGAAGAATTACCCTACCTGTGTGAACAAGTTCATACTGTGCAAAATATTTTCAAAAAGTGACTCTTCTTTCATGCTAGCAAAATGCAGCCTATGAGACAAAGTATCCACTTCCCTCACCCAAATATGATTTTAAATTGGATGTCTTTCTCTTTTAAGCAAAGCATAGATTCTACTTTTATGTGTTGCAGCAGAGACACATATAGATTACTTATTTTCTGATAATAAATTACTTTATTGTGAGTTATAGAGTAAGAGTGGCCAGTATTCCCTTTGAGGGTCACAGCAGCTTCAAAAATGTTCATTCCTACTCCATTTTCTCTGCACTATAAAGATTTCAAATTGTACCAAGCACCCATTTCCCTTGACTGCCCAGATCTGATAAACAGAGAGCAAGTTCTACTTGATCTCAAAGAAATAAATGTTAAAACTTTTAAATGCTGGAAAGAAAATTCAGTAGCACTCAATAAAATCAAGATGTGATATTTCACAGGTACACATATATATGCACTTACATGGAAATCATAGGTTCATTTTTACTGTTTAAAATATTCCTTCATGGAACGTGTGCTTCCATAAATGATGCATTGCCTATACTATAAAGCAAAAGCTTTACAAATATAGGGTATCGATGTTGCAAATATAGAGTAAAATGTGGGAGACTCTGATGTATCTAGAGTCACTTGTGAATGCATCATTTACATATATTTCCTTTTGTGCCGTTATTACCCTTAATAAGACTCTAGATCATAGAATCATAGAATCATAGAATCATAGAATGGCCTAGGCTGGAAGGGCCCTTAGAGATCATCCAGTCCAACATTCCTGTTTTGAGCAGGGACGCCACCTCTCGACTAGACCAGGTAACACATGGGGACTGAGCAGGATCTTGACACAAAATAATTTTCTTGAACGGCAAGTCTTAAACACATTCACAATGGCCACTAACCACAAGCTGTGGCTGTGGTCTCAGAGCAAGGTCCTCACCCAGTCAAGTCTCCCCTTGAGCTTTGCCAAAGCACTGTCCAAATAGTAACAAAACAGTCCCCAGGAGGTCACTGGTGTCACCCTGAGACTCCTGCCCTCAATCCCTGTACCCATTCCAGTCCCAGCCCTGCCTTTGCCCCCAGACACAGCTGAAGGTGGACACACCTCCCAGCAGGAAAGAGGAATGGTCACCGGAGTCCTACGAACCACTAAAATGCTGTAGTGCTGTGTAAACGGAGCCATTTCACCTGCCTCTTTGAAGTGGTCAGGGACAAATTAAAAACATCAGTGACACTTTCACATTGGTGTAGGGTTGCTTTGTTCTCAGTACTGCTAAAGTTTTGTTTCAGGGCTATTTTCTCTTTTTTTCCCCTGACCAGTCCATGGATGTGGTTAATTTAATGTTTAAAAGGTTTTTTTCTCACACATAAACACACACCCATATATGTTTTCCACTGAAGTCTGTGCTTTTTCCTAGACCCACCCAAATTCCAGTACATAGCTCACTTGTGTGCCAAGCTTTCATACTCTCCATGCAATGAATGGAAAAATGCCCTTTTTCCCACTTCTGCACATTTTGGAGGGAGGAGGGGGAGAGCGTGTAGAGGACAGGGAGGAAAAGCCTCTGGAGTAATTCATTTATACCTGTTCTTTCAGAGCAGAAACAGGAGAGAGTCCCAGCATCATCCATGAGAATACTCTGTTCCTGCCCATAGGTGGAGGTGCATGGGATCTGAGAGTGACTGCTTGCTTGGGACTCTGAGCTGTATTTGTGGAGTGCTAAGGAGATTTAAAAATTATTAATTCTAAAGTAAAAGTAGCAAAAGCTGCTGGCTGGTATGTGTTTCCATTTTTCTTATATGAAGTACTTCAGTAATGCTCTTGAGTGCATTGATACTTTATGAGAGTGATGAAAAAAAAAAAGTTGAAAGCTTAATGCTGAGAAACATTGGGGAGTTTTAAGTGGAAAAGGCAGTTTTCCGCTGTGCCATTCTACATTCCCTTTAGTAGGGTATGTCAGGCATCTCGGTGAAAGGTGATGGACTGAGAGTAAAGGGTTCCTCCCATCACCCACAGCAGCCCAGGAACACCTTTCCACCCCTGCCCAAGCCCTTGTAGCTCATGAGGTGGCAGGACACTCCAGGCCATGGGGAAGGAGCCAGCAGAGCCCTGTTCCCTCCTGCTGTTGCATCTCCAGGGTGAACCCCAGGGCTGTAACAACATGCGAGCTCTTTGCAAAACCTTTTCCATTGCACTTGCCTCTGTGGGGATTCTCTGATATCTGGTTAAGACAGATCCCTCTCGATTTCCTCTTCTCAGTGAAGGCATTAGCAAATTCTGTCTGATTTACAGAGCCACCTAGTTTCATGAAGCTTGTTGGAACATAATTTCTGAAGCTTCTGTTCACCTGCCAAGTTAAGCCAAAATTAGGCTGTGGACTCAAATATGTGGGATATTTAGTATCCCTTCATTGTGAGGGCATAGAAATGAAAATATGCTAGGTTAGTTATTTGCCTTTTCCACCAATAAAGTGTTATCACTGTACAGAACCTCATTGTCACCCTTATATTGCAGAAATTGAAATATAAAGTATATATTTTTAAAGACAAACTGTTTCCTGAGTTTCTTGACTAAGACGTTACACAGCAGAGCATTGTATGCCTTCCAGATAAACGCCCAAGGAATTAGAGGGAAAAGAATATTTGTTTTCCTCATTGCTTTTCCAAATTACTCAATCCCTGCCAATTTCCATGACACAGACCCCTTAGTCTGCTGCAGAGACTGTGGCTTCTGAAAGGGAGGAAATAGCATAAATGTAGTGGTGCATATCAATGTTTTTTTATTTTCTTGCCAAACCGAAAATATCAAAATAAACAAAAAAAAAAGAAAAGAAAAAAAGTTTCAACTTTTCTGGCAAAAAAAAAAAGGTGATTCTGGACAGAAGACGTTGTTTGTTAAAAACTAAACGTTTCTTTTGCTTTGACATTTGTACAGGTATTTGTGTCTAATTTATATCAGGTGAAGAGCAAAACATTGATTTAAGTGATAGATCGCAACATCTTGCTTCCGCAAAGTCAAAATGAAATTTTTTCTTTTCAGAATTACTTTCAGGCTTTCTCAGTCTAAGCTGCTCCATCTTGTTCACACGAATTCTTTCTATCTTTTATCTAATCTAAAACTTCATTTTCAGCCCGTAAGACTTTTGGCTGAAAAATCTCAGCCTTCTGTAACTGTAAAGACCACATGAGTTTCCTGGCTAGTTCAGTGACAAGCGAACCTCGTGCAATAAACTACTGTTCCTCCAGGACAACATAGCAGAAGCAATGCCTGTCCCTGTTGTTGGGATCTGAGGACATAACTGTGTGATTCATTAAGTCGTTTTCCTTTGTTCAATAGTTTCATGGGAACCTCCGTAAAAGCTTTGTGGTGCTATGCTACAAGAGGCTGAAAAAAAGCAGTGATAATGTGCCCAAACAAGAAAAAAACCTCATGCTGTTTTTCAAAGTTAGTACATTTCCTCACACTCAAAGGAGGTTATTTTGCTTGTTTATTTGCACATACCTTATCTTTATGACTGTTCCTTTATGATCCCATGTCATCTCAAAAGCTCTGCAATCTTTTACAGTTGGGAACTTGAGAAGGTCTAGCTTTGATCACTGAAGTAATTAGACTGAATAGAACATTGTTCATGTTCTGCTGAGAATAGTTTCCGACGACATTCAGAATACCGCAAACTTATTTTAAAAATTCTACAATATTCAGTGACTTCTACCTTGGTTTTTGTAAGTTTTACAGATGTCATGAATTTCAGAAGTCACTTTGATGTTTTCCAAGAAGCCTGATTTATGAGAACAAAAAATACCACCATTCCCCAATTACTTTCTGTACCCTTGTTACAAGGCTTGATACACCAATGGAAATACAGTCTGACTGAGGAGTCTAGGCATAAAGAATAAGTGAGGTATGAGGAAATCAACTACATCTCCCACAAGAGATCATTCTTTCAGTGGAAAATCAAACTTTTTGATCTCTAACCCTCTGTACTTTTCCTGTAATATTTAATTTAATAAAGCCTCCATTTTCATTGAAAAACACGCTTGATGGGAAATGTGTAACTAGACCTAGCAGACATTTATATGCTATTTTAGTGCTCTTTATGTTATTTTAGTGCTATTGAACACAATTCATGTATTGTAGACAATTGCTAAAGGTAAGTGCTTGCAAAAAGTAGTTAAACAGGCTGTGAATATATCAAATTGCAGCAGCATATTTCAAATGCAGTTAGCTTAATGGCAATGCAGAAAACTTCATTCACAGCTCTAGTGACACGTTGTCAAACCCAGTCTTTCCCAAATGGACACGTCCTGTCTGAAAGTACTTCCTCTGCTCCACTTGCTGTGTTGCTGACTACTTGTCTGTAGGCAGCCACCGCAACTCCAAAATAAACTTTTCCTTAAGTCCAGAATTTCAGCATCTCATTTGTTTTATGTCCAAATCACTCAGACTTCTAGGGTAAAAATCTTATTTCCTTTCTGGTGTTTTGGCCATAATTTTCCCCTTCTAATGCAACTGTCTCTTTCGTTACCAAACATGGTGAGAAATAACTTGTTCATAACACGTTCAGCATCAACACTGATAACAAGTGATTTCTCTTCTGAGAGTAACTCCTTTTCCAGGATGGCTTGGGCACCTCGGATAACTTGAATGATGCTACTTTATCTGACAGTGAGTTTTCTCTGAAAGAAATTTTGAGATATGCTTTTCTTAAAATTTGCCTGGGAATACCAGATATCTGGAACCTCACTGTAAGACAGTAGTTCTGATTTGTCTGCCAAGCATCTACCAAACTGAGTTATTTCTAAAGATACATGTACTGCGAGGCTGGTTGTTGGATTCTGTAGGCTGAAACTCCTCTCTGTTCACATTAATTTTCTAGAAGGTTTCTGTCTAGTTTAAGATAGTCTTCTAAGGCACCAGAGTCAATGGAAAGAGCTGGACATCTCTGCACAGCAAATCTGCTTCTTCTAATGCTTGGAGGTGCCCACCTTCCAGTGCCTGATGAGCTGAGACCAGATATTTAACTCTTAGACAGCTGAGATTTATTTTACCCTTGCTCCTGTATATCAAGGCTAGTGCTTCTAAGAGATGCCAGGTTTATTTGTACAGAAATCAACCATTCCAGTGTATGCGAAGGTACCTCCACTCTTCTTGGAAATAAGGCTTACATGTGTGTATTTTGGAATATGCTAAATAAATACATGCCAGTCTGACTCGTACTGATAAAACTTTTCATGTTAAATCATGGAGTGGCCTAGGCTGGAAGGGACCTTAGAGATCATTTTAATCCAGCCTCCCTGCCGCCAGCGATGCCACCTCTTGACTAGATCAGGCAACACGTGGGGACCGAACGGGAATCGAACCCATGACCTTGGCATTGTCAGCGCCATGCTCAGCTGACTGAGCTAACTGGCCCCCTAATCTCATAGAAGATGCTGTGCAGTGTGGAATCCAATGTGAGATTACACAACTCGATATACTCTTTCCATCACACATATTGTTGTTTTTGTAAAAGAATATAAATTATGCACTGAAGCAGATAACAAGGTTCTTATGTAAAATCAAGCTATCTAGGAATCTAAAACAACATAAAGAACATGACGTTCCTTATCACAGGCCAACTTGCTTGTCTATGCCATCAATATTTACACTGCCACCATGTTCCTTACAGAAGTATGGGTTCCTCATGCTTCTGCTGTGAAATACCCCATCACTCATGGTGCTTTTTACTAACGCACTTCCAAAAAATTACACCTTGGCCTGCCTGCAAAAAACCTTCATTCTACATCCTTGTCATTTTCCAAGGTTCCCCTTTTCACCGTGTAGCTCAAATTTACCTCTGCTTTTCACCATGCCTAACCTGCCATTCAGCAAGGTGGAGCTAGGAATAAATTGAAAAAGTTGACTGAACCAAAGCATGTATTGTCTTAAGCTGAGCAAAGCTGAAAATCAGAAGTAACTTCTCTCAGTAACCTGGAGTTTTAGGAAATCAGCAGATTTTGAAACTTTAACAATTGTTTTCTTCCGAGATTGGGGAATGAGGATACGGTCCTTCTTTCAACTTTTTTTTTGGATTTCAGTGTTAATGTAGTACATATTATTGGCAACATGCTTAAGTTAAAGTTTCTAGTGAGAACACTTAAGGACTTATGTGACACTGTCAGTCTTTATGTGACAGATGGGATGGTTAACAAGTTTCTTCAGATCATATACAGCAATTAGAAGCAAAAGCTTTTGCTTAATCGTTATTTACAAGATCTAAGCAAGTAATATAGCTTTAAATCATACAAAACAATCAGAAAAAAAAATCTTTACCTTGATTATGTAATCATTACTTATAATATATAAAGTAATGTAAAGGTATGATGCCCCCTCTTACATTTTCACTGTTTACAAATCAGAAATATATCTGCAAAGGCAGAACCCTACATCAACGTTCAGTAGGAAGATATATCACCCTGAAATGTTTTCTTAAATTTCTGCATGTAAACACTATGAAATAGTCTTAAAATAAGATTTTATATTCCCTATTATTTGAGACCTTACAAAGGAGAGGGATATTTACTACCAACAAATTTTATTCTGGGTGATGATAAAGTCACAGCTTTGGTCATTTTATGCTGACAGGAAAAAAGATCAGCACTAAATTTTAGACATTTTTTGTTCCAAAAATATGTATTTAAGGTTCAGTACATCTTTTGGGGTTTTGGTTTGGTTTTTGTTGGTTTGGGTTTTTGGGTTGTTGATTGTTTTTTGGGGGTTCTTTGTTGGTTTTTTAAGCTGCAAGGATAGAACAGGATGAGAATGAACTTCAGGGATCAGGCACACCTCAAGATTTGGGCTGAAGCATTAATAATGTTGTTACCTGTACTGAGGACAGGAAGTGAGGATTGTAGCCTTAAGTGTGTTGGCATAAATAGCTAAAGAAGAGCAAGGGTGTGAGGAAAAATAAGACATATTATTAGAAATCCTGCAGTATAATAGACCTCTAGACTTCTGCAATGCTAACTGAAGTACTGCATAATTCTAAGAATTTTTCTTATTGCAATATGTTCTCAGAGATGAAACCAAACAGGCCTCAACTTGGAGCTCATGGTGTGGATGTCACCAGCTGAAAAACCCCTTCTGACCTCTACATTTCCCATAGTAGTGTAAAAGGGCCATGGTGTGAACAAGAACCAGACCTGAGGCCTTTTGTTTGTCCATTATACATAGATTAAAATATCATTGTTAGCTTTCCCACACCTGCCTGACTTGTGTTCATTCACCTCTAGATTTCTGGAAGTATTTTACATTGCAGGTCATTTCAGTCTTTGGTTCTTTCCTGTGCCTTGACAAGAGCTTTCAGCGCCTTTTACGTAGTACATTTTACAACAGGTAACAGACATATTGGATGCCAGCACTCACGAGCTGACGTTTGCTATGTTAATTTATAACTCAGAGTCCATTGTAACAACTGACTTTCTGCCTAATCTTAGGGAAAAAGGACTTATGATCTAAAACCAATAAGTGAGGAACAGTTCAGAGACCAACTACCATGTACCATAGAGGCCATCAGTTGTATCAGTTAATGAAACTCAATATAATAAAATAAAATATAGCCTTAAAGGTGCTTCTCTTTTTCATTCTAAGCTTTTATCCCTAACATTGTTGTGGGAATGTTTTGTCACTTGCCTAAGAAAACAAATCAGAATTGCAGGTGCTCTATATCACTCAAACACCTCCTCCCATACACTGATATGCCTTTGGTATGTGAATGAAGCCCAGTCTTGCTCAAATGCCGTGAAAATCACAGAAAACACATCTTTGCTTGGCTTCCCTCGGTCTTTTTATCTACTGCTGCAGCACAGAGTGTTGTGGTTTGGCTGTTTATTGTGGAGAAAGGGGACTGTTGATAGGTTTGGTGTCGAAGTGCTTAAGGAAGGAAACTTTCAGGAAACATTATTTCTGGATAAAGCAGCAGGAAGCTGAAGCCTGTTTGCTTGGGTGAAAGGCTGGCAGGGGTTCAGAAGAGGACAGCTGGCATGGAAGTTTCCAGGAGTAAGGGTAGGCAGCTTTGAGTGGGATTATCGCTGAGCAAAACAAGGAGGCACTTAGGGAGATCTTTGCAGACATGGCCAGAAAAACACAGAAACATTTTTTTCGTTGACATTTTTCATGAAAAATGTTGACTGAAATAAAAATCATTTAAACAGGAAGGATTTATTTAGTGGTCAAAATGTTGTGAACATCTATTTCATTGTATGTTTGTGTCAGGCTGTGTAATTTTAGTGAGGAAAAAGGGAAATTTTGATCTTAACAGTTTTTCGTTCTCCCTTCATCAGTACATGCTAAGAATATACCTTTTAGGTCATCTGAGTAAGTGTACTGCTATATATATTTTTTTTTCATTACAGATTACGGTAATTTATTCAACAGGTAAACATTTTTATCATATAGCCTCAATGCAAAAGTGCTAATTGTAGATAAGGAAAAGTTCATAATCTAAAACCAGAGAGGTATCCTGCAAGCAATAATCTAACCAAAAGTGAATCACCTCAGTTAAAGCAGTGGAGATTAAATTAATCTAATCAGGCCAATACTATTGTTCCAGTCAAAACTTATTTTGCTTTATCATGTTTGATTTACAAAGAGAAGGTGGCTTACTCAGGCTCTCTAAGCATGGACCTCCATGAGAAAAACAAACCAGAAAGGAGTCAAGTGTAGTTTTGAAAGGTACCAAGCTGTGGTTCCCAAGCTTTAGACCTCCCATCCACCTTAAAAGCGAGCTAAAATGCAGTATACTCTGAAGGTCAAATTGCAGGGGCTACTTTGAACCAAGTGGAAGAAAGACATTTTTTAATCAAGAAGCCCTCCTGGGAGGCAGCAGAAAGACAGCTGGCTCTCATACCTCAGCAGACACAGGGCAGGGAGGGAAAGGGTTTTACATGTAATGAAATGCTAAGATCAAAGCAATCAAATGCTCACCACCGACACCTGCGAAGTGAGACATATCTCTTCAGCAAGCAGGCCAAGGGGATTCTCAAGCCTTGGTGACTAAGAGCTTGCAGGGCTTCCTAGAACCCCAAAGGGTGTCTTGCAGACCTAGGGAATCTGCACAATGCCATGGTATTTCCCTGATATACACAATGAGTACAACCTATGTCCTAGCAGTTCAGTTTCAGTCTTTCACCAAAGGCAGCCCAAAGTTTGTAAAGGGCTCTACTGGAAGGTTGGAAGGTGTAATTTGCCAAACACCTCTCTCCTCAGTGGGTACAAATTATCGTAGATATATTATTCCACAATATATGCCTACCCTCTTTATTCCAAGTATGTTTTTGTCTAATAAGGGATGATAATATTTAGAGTGTTCATTTTGTTACTTGCTCCCTTTCTGTCTGACCATAACCTCTAAGTTGCTGTGAACCTCAGAGTGTGCTAGTCACACCATTTCATACATTTAGGAGGAGGGAAAGATGCTATGGTTCTTGCCTGCAGTTCTTCTTCCTTCCTCCAACCCAATTAGTAATGTATCCACCACTTTTGGCTGCTCTCCATGTGCATTTCACACCATTCAGGCTAGATAGGTATGGAATGAGCAGGCTTTTCAATTCATGGTCAGCCAATACAAGGGAGCTACTTTTATTCAGCCGTGCCCTGTTTACTCCAAAAGCATGCAAATGCTTAACACCAACCTATTTACTATATTGATGATACAAACACATTGAGTGTTAAAATGATCCTCAAGATTGTAGTAAGTCATTCAAGTAAGTAATGAATGTTCTATCATCCTAAAGGGTTAAGAAACCCTCAGGAGGAAGGTAGCTTTCAAATATTTAATATTACTGAATTTGTTTGGACTGAAAATGTTGATTTTAACTGCTTCACACTCCAACCAATACTTTTCCTAATTTTCATATACGCAGAATAGCCAATACGGTAAAGACTTTTCCCTCTATTTCAAAAAAAAAAATAGTCATCCCATAACCTATTTTGCTTTTCCTGGAATAAAATGAATTAAAACTTATTTCAAAATGTTATGAGGTTCAACATGGAAAACAGTTAATTTTCTGTTCTTTTTGGCTTCTCACAAGAGTACACATGGTATTTCGTAGCTTTGGTCTCTACCTGTTCCCAAAGAATACAGCCTATCCATGTGAACCATGTGTCTTAGGAGAAAGAAACAGGAGAGAAGGAGGGAATAATATTTCAGACTGTTTTAATGAAATCTGGACAAATAAAAATTTCAGCTCCAATCAGGCCTGTGGGTTGATGACTTGTGTGTTTCATTGCGTGATGAGCCAGGATAAAAAAGAACTATTTGTTTTCACTTGAAATTCTATAAAAAGTAACAGGACTGAAGTATTGTATGCATGTTGGAAGACTGAAGCCCAAGTCATCTGCTGCTGTTTTTGTCTCTAGGCCATGCCTCATTTGCTGGGATGAAATTCTTGGGGAAGTTTTTGGTCTCATATACGCTCTGCTTTAGAAAAGCTATGCCAGTTTGTACTGTACAACCAGCACTATATTACATTCCAGGCTAGTCTCCCCCCCTTCTATAAGCTGGTTATTAGAGAGCACAGAAAGCATGATGACATTTTACAACTAAGGAAATAAAGAAGATATTTCTGAAATAGCAAATTGCCTCCTTTCCCCTCAATTTTAAAAGAAGAAATCACAGGTAGTAGTATCACAGAGGAACACAGACAATAGGCTTGGCAGGTAGGTACACAGACACTATGATCAGAAAGACCCTCTAAATAGAGTACAGCCAAAGGCTAGTGAGAAGACAAGGTTAGTCAAAAAGTTATGTAGATACTCCTGGTTCTCATGGGAAAGCCAGTTTTGTTCCTTTTTACCACCAGCACGTCACAGAGGAAAAAGGAACTTATCTGTAAATCTCTTTACAGCACGATCCCTATATGAAAATAAAAAGGGAGGCAAAAAGGAGCTACGCTGAAGTACAGGAGAATTTGCACCACAGACTCAAACTGATTACTGAGAATAAGCCAAACCTGTTGTAAACAAGTAATGTGAAGACACATGGAGAAGTTGGAAGAAAATGTATGTTCTCCAACTCAGACATGGTTCCATTCTTCATACTTGTCACAGAAAACTTACATAATATTTTCTTATACAGATAGGTAAGAAGGATAAAGTTCTAGACAGGTTTTCCAACTATGCCAATGAAAACTGATTTCTGCGTTGAAAAAAGAACAAGAGCTGGCTGACCCTAAAAAACACTATGTATTTCTATAAGAAAAAGTCTCTGGCAGGCAAGCATTTACAAAAACAGGTTCAGTATCTGCCCTCCTCCCCAACATACAAAAATATCAGCCACATACATTACAAACCTCACATTCAGTAGCTTGCTTCAGGGGAAAGACCAAACCATGACAGCTTTTGCATTATCATCACTAAAGTTTCTATATCTCAAAATTCACAAGAAGGCATAATCTTATAAAAGTTTTTTCTTTTACAGACATTTCTAAACCCTTATATTACCAAAATAAGAGAAAAATAGGAAAATAACTTACTGATTAACTTTCAGTTCCGCAGTTTCCAAAGCACTGTTAAGCATGTATGCATTTTTGACAAATACCTCTTACCTGTAAAAGAGCAATGTTCAGATTCCTTACTAGATGTTATCGTCATGACAAGTCAAGCAATCTTTTTTTATAAAAGCTTGGATGTCTTTTCAACAGAGCAAGGTTTAAAAAACAAAACAAAACACAACCCTCAGAAAGTCTCCTCTCACTGTCAGTCAAAAACAAGTCGGAATAAGTCTGAGTTGGAATTACCTGAATAAAGAAACTGGAGAGAGGGAGGGAGGAGAAGGAGGGAGGGGGAAAGAGAGGCAGGGAAAAAAAATAGTCTAAGAGGAGACTCAGTGATGTCAGCAGCATGTCTTAAGGAAATGTAGAGCTGAGCCCAGCAAACTTTATAACTACATAGCACTCGACACCCAGTTACACGGTAAGCAAATACCTGCTTAAGAGGAAACTGATGTACTTTTAAAGAACGTCAGTTAATCTTTGAAGAAACTTTAGCCAAGCTGATCAAAGTCCCCTAAAGGCCTTTTTGCCTAAATAAATAAGGTTACAAGTGGTTGTATAATGCTAAGAAAAGAGTAAGAATAAAAAGTTAACATTATTGATTACCCCTTTCCTGCTGGCAAAAGGGAGGCTGAAACTCATCTGAAATAAATTCATACTGTGATTGTAACACACTGAGCTGTAGCAGCCACGGACACAGCTGCAATCCCTGACCACCAAAGTTTCCAATCTGTTTAGCCACAGCACTTTTCCTTTGATGATTTATTCTGGGTTTGCTTCAGTGCCTCTCTGCTCTTGTTTCCTAGACACAGAAAGCACAGATAGTACTGATTTGAAAAGGGGAAAGTAGGGTCCCTTGAACCCAGCGAGGAAGAAGGGTGAATGCCATTTGTAGAGCCTGTACACTGACGTTGGTACTACTCTGGGATTTGATGAGGTTCCTAGAACTGAATGCAAACAGCAGCAGCGAAAGGGAAGTGAATGCAGCACTAGAAAGGCTGAAGTGATAGACCTTTCATATTCTTCTGTGTCCATATTCCCCGAGGTAGTGCTTCCAGGAGTCTTGTACCTCAGCAAGCTAGTCCAATACAGCTGTAGCTCAGCATCACCTGCAGGCACATCCCGTGATCCAACCACTGTCAGGTTAACTTCATTCTCTTTTGCTTGGGGGAAAGAGGAGGCCAAAACACAGAGTGAGTGATTTACTGACAAAAATCTGCCCACCTCAAATTCACAGAGAATACATTAGCAAAAAGCAAAATCTCTCCACAGCAGTGTGCATAAACAGACATTTAAATGCCATTAATAAACATAATGTCATGATATGCAACCATAGGACACCTGAGGCTGGAATTCTGCTGACAAGTCGTCATGTATGTAGGCATTCAGGCAGTACCAGTAGGCAGCAGCTATTTTACATTTAAAAGGACAATAGTTAGATGTGATTTTTTTCACTTTGCCAGAGATTAAAGAATTTCATATGACTTGGATTGTTCTCCAAATCCACTAACCTGTTACACTGATACCTCTTTCTCTGTACTTACTATGATGGAGCCAGCAACAGCTCCTATCAGTTTTCATTATATATATATGTAAAATGCTTACGAATATTTTTTTCTGCTTTCAGATAAGCTCTTCTCTTTGCAAAGGCCTCTGAAATGTCATGGGATGAAGCCCTTATATTAGAAATCCCTTTTCACTATCCATTTAAATTATGTTCAGCTGTAAATGAATTACACATTATTGAAAATCCCCAATTACACGTTCCATCTCCTGGCAAGGTTTTCAAAACTGCCCAAATTATAACTGAATATGAATATTCTAATATGCTAGTCCCGCATACACCCCAAATCAGTATCGGTGACAATATGAAATCAGCTGTAGTGTCAGGGGTCACTGTGAGAGCATAATACAAGGATATGGTCTGAATGAGGTTTCATACTTCATCCAAACACTCTGCAGTTCAGTTTTTAATTCCTGTACTGTTTTGCTAAGACTCCGTGAATCCCTATCCCATTCCGGAAGTCAGACCAGCCAAGCAGAGGGTAGAATTTAAGTTACATGGGCATTTCCCAGCCTTGCACGCTTGAATTGAGAAGGTAAATACCTTTCTTTGAACACAGTTTTCCATTTAGCAGAGAGCCCACAGGTAAGCAGGGCTTTTAGCAGGAAACAATGACTACAAAACCTCTCTCCCAGGAAGATATGGAGAGGCTCCAGAAGATGGTTGAGTTGCTCACGGCCGTGAAAAGCTGTCTTCCAATTTCTCATCCCCCACTTACTTTCTGCTTTAAGTGTGCTGTCCCTTCCCTGCCTTTGCACCGTTGCTGGTATTTGTCTGACCTCCTCAGTGAATCCCATCAGCCTGCTACATCAGACAGAAAGTGCCATATGTCTGTTCCTTTCTGCAAGGTTACTTTTCTGTCAGTCTGAGAAACACCTCATCTAGAGGTCACTCAAGCTTGGGTGCTCCTACAAGAGGAGTGCATGGCCAGTAGAGGAAAAGCAGGACATGGGTTACCACAAGTCAGCTGCCTACCAATAATGGTCTGTACTCAGCTCTTACTCGTCCTTTATTGCAAGCAAGCTATCTTAAACATTAAGCATTGTTTCCTGGTGGGTGACCACATGATCCTGGACTGTTTCCACATTGCTGCTGACATGGGTTAAAAGGAGAAGCGTATTTGTTAGTTCACATCTTCCAAAATATGTAAACTTACATATTTCTTCAGCTCTACCTCAGTACCAAAGCTCATAAATTTGTCTCCTTACAGCAACAGCAGGTAAGAGTTCAAAAGTCTGGTCTAGATAAGTTGAAATACTTATCCAAACTTCTTCAATCAATAAAGCTGATCAGGAAATCTCACAACGATAAAAGGCTTACTCAGGGCATTTTCAGTTCTGTTCGCTCTTGATAGAGTTAAGTTAGGACGAGACAACAAAACTACAATCCCTGGCAGAGAAGATAATCCTACATGTTAGATTTGCACCTCTAACTTATCCTCGATCCAAAAGTCAGTTCTTCTTCTACTGAAAAAGTGTTTCGGGCTTCTCATGCATGACCCCCACCTCATGAGGATGTTCACAGTGTGAATGGGGAAAAGTCACAGTGACTCTTGAAGACTTATCTCTTTTTTTCTGCTCCTGTGAACACAAAATTCATGAGTTAGAAGTAATACACAGAATATAAAGAAATTGGTATTGTTGTATAGAACCAGACATAAAACTAAAAATAGACCTTGCACAAAATAAGTTTTAGGTGTCCTCAGCAGGCATGCCATCTGAGAACTGCTAAACACATATTTGTACATTTATGCCACCAAGTACCTGTGTAAAGCTGAGCCTTGTCTACCCTTACTCAGATCCTTGGAAGTCCTAGGAACACAGCTTCCAGAGAAATCGCATTGGTGCCTAAACACCATTGCATAGATGATCTCTCAAGACTCAAGCTCCCTCCGTAACATTGGGATGATATTACAGCCAAACCTCAGAAGCATTTCATGACAAATACAATAACAATGGGAATGAAAAGCACAAAAATTTATAGAACATTTGTTTTTACTATACCCTCCAAGTCAAAACAATTTGGTAAAGCATTCAGTTCTGCTGGATAGAAGCCAAAACTATTCTGCCGTGATTCATGGTGCTCTGCGTTCTGCAGCCATTTCAGTCCTGCTGCCTGAACATTGCTTTTACATTTCAGTACTAAACTGCTAGAACTTGTAGCAGCTGGCTTTCCACCTTAATCTATGCAAGGTCCTTTTTCTACTTTTATCGTAGGCTTTGAAAAATTGCATCAATAACAGCAAGGCCCTCAGTTAGCAGAAGTCTTTGTGAAAATCTGGTAGGAACGCTGCCTAAGTTGTCCATGGGTCTTCTGGAAAAACTTAAATGGAAGTTTATAGAATATGGAAAAAAAGTCTGGCCACTTGGGAGGAATATAGGAACATTACCAGAGAATGCAGGGATACAATAAGGAAAGTTAAAGTCCACCTGGAACTAAATCTGCCAATGGGTATCAAAGATAACAAGAAGGATTTTTTTCAGTATATCAATAGAAAAATGAAGACCAGGTGAAATGTGGACCCACTGATGACTGAAGTGGGCACCCTAGTGGTGGAAAACACAGAGAAGGTGGAGCTATTTCATACCTTCTTTGCTTCCATCTTCACTGCTAAAGCCAGCCCTCATGAATCCCAGACCCTGGAGGTAAGAGAAAAGGCCTGGAGAGAGGAAGATTTTCCTTCAGTAGAGGAGGACTAGGTTAAAGACCACTTAACCAAACTGGACATCCATAAATCCATGGGCCCCAATAGGACACACCCATGAGTGCTGAGAGCTGACGGGTGTTATTGCTAGGCCACTCTCCATTATCTTTGCAAGGTCATGGAGAGCAGAAGAAATTCCTGAGGACTGGAGGAAGGCCAGTATCACTCTAGTCTTCAAACGGGCAAGAAGGATGACCCAGGAAACTACAGGCCAGTTAGTCTCACCTCTGTCCCTGGAAAGGTGATGGAACAACTCATTCTAGGTGTCATCTCTAAATATATGGAAGAAAATAAAATTATTGGGAATGATCAGTGTGGATTCACCAAGGGGAAATCTTGGCTGACCAGTCTGATAGCCTTCCATGATGCTGTAACTGGCTGGGGATCAGGTTAGAGCAGTGGATGTAATCTACCTTGATTTCAGCAAGGCTTTTGACACTGTCTCCCATAACATACTCTTTAAGAAACTCAGGAAGTGGGGGTTAGAAGGGTGGACAGTGAGGGTGAGAGCTGGTTGAGTGACAGACCTCATAAGGTCTTGATCAATGGTGCAGAGCTAAGTGGGAGGCCTGTAGCCAGCAGTGTTCCTCAGGGGTCAGTACTGGGTCTGGTTTTATTAAACATATTCGTCGGTAACCTGGAAGTGTGGCTGGTGCACCAGAGGGCTGTGCTGCCATCCAGCATGACCTGGACAGGCTGTAGAATGAGGCAGAGGAGAACCTGATGAGGTTCAACAAGGGCAAATAGAAGGTCCTGCACGTGCAGAAGAACAGCTTCATGCATCAGTATAGGTTAAGCATAGGGCTTCTGGAAAGTAGGCCTGAGGAGAACAATCTTGGAGTCCTGGTAGACAATCAGTTAACCATAAGCCAGTAATGTGCCCTTGTTGCCAAGATAACCAGTGGTATCCCGGGATGCATTAAGAAGAGTGTGGCCAGTAGGTCAAGAGAAGTCATCCTTCCCCCTCTATTCTACCCTAGTGAGGCTGCATCTGGAATAGCGTGTCCAGTTCTGGGCTCCCCAGTTCAAGCGATACAAGGAACTACTGGAGGGACTCCAGTGGAGGACAACAAAGATGACTAGGGGACTGGGTCATCCATCTTATGGGAAAAGGTTAAGAAAGGTGGAGAAGAGAAGACTGAGATGAGACCTTATCAATGTCTATAAATATCTAAAGGGTGGGTGCAAGGATAATGGAGCCTCACCCTTTTCAGTAGTGCCCAGTGACAGAACAATGGGTTATGGGCACAAGTTGGAATACAGGAAGTTCTATCTAAATATGACAAAAAAAGTCTTTACTGTGAGTGTGACAAAACCCTGGCACAGACTATCCAAGGAGGTTATGGAGTTTCCTTCTCTGGAAACTTTCAAAGTCTACCTGAATGCCACCCTGTGTAATGTGCCCTAGGCAATCCTGTTTTAGCTGGGAGATTGGACTAGATGATCTCTAGAGGTCCCTTCCAACTCCCACAGTTCTGATTGTGTGATTACTTCAAAATATATCTTGATTTGAAATCAAGTACTATAAAAGCAATGCAACAGAAACTATCCACTTCATATTAGCAATAACAAAATATAACGCAATGCAAAACTAAGCCCAAATACCATTTTGTCAAGCATTATTTGAATTATACCTACTCATTCAGCACGAGACAACTCCAGGACTAAAATTATATTTGTTAAGAACAGTGAAAACCCCATATCACTGTGCACATGGAATAATATCATTTTAAAAAAATCTAACCTAAAATTTATTTTCCTACTCATAAGTTTACTAGAATATCCTCTGCAGCTAAATTTTCACTGACTTTCTCTCATAGAAATATATACTTTCTATACCAGAATACAAGAATACAAGACATTCATCATTTTTAATCCAAAACCTGTTCTTGTTAAACGGACAAATTTCTCTGTGACTTTGCACTTTCTTTACTGCATGTTGTCTTCAATTGTTAAAACAATTATTTTTTTTTGTATTTTTCCCCTGTGCATGGGATTATTCATCTAAACTATAAATCAAACCATTCATCTGCTTCTCATAGAAGAAGTTCTTAATAAAGAAGAATTAGAAGGGCTAAAATTCGTTACAAACATTCCCAGGAGATTAGGTAAAACATTAGACCTGAAGGTGCTGTACCAAGTGCAATTCTCCAAGTATGTGAATCCTAGTGGGCATCTGAATCTTCACACTCCAAAAAATTCAGAAACCATTCTCTCACTGCATACATGTGCTCTTAGGATGGTTGATATACATTTTTATGTCTTCTTTCTTTTGTCATCCCTTTGCTGACACAGCAACAGTGGCCACACTAGGGAATTCAGAGCACATTACCTAGTCTGCTAGGATTTAAAGCAATGGTTTGCATACAAGCCCTCCGCCATATGTTCTTTGCATTGTGAGAGGTTGTGGCTGACACTGTCATTCCTAAGGGTGATGTGAGTGCATGAAAAGCATAAAATTAGAACAGGATTTTATTCCACTTGATGAGCTTCACACAGAAGGATCTGGCTGGGCAGGGCCCAGCTCTGTTCTCAACGAAGCAAGCAGTGACCTTTGCGGAAACCCTGTTGCCACAGCACACAGAATCACAGAATGTCAGGGGTTGGAAGAGACCTCAAAAGATCATCTAGCCCAGCCCCCCTGCCAGAGCAGGATCACCTACAGTAGGTCACACAGGAACGTGTCCAGGCGGGTTTTGAATGTCTCCAAAGAAGGAGACTCTACACCCTCCCTGGGCAGCCTGTGCCAGTGCTCTGTCACCCTCACAGTGAAAAAGCTTTTCCTAATATTTTTATGGAACCTCCTGTGTTCCAGATTGTATCAATTGCTCCTTGTCCTGTCACTGGACATCACTGAAAAGAGCCTGGCTCCATCCTTCTGACACTCCCCCTTGACATATTTATAAACATTAGTAAGGACACCCCTCAGCCTCCTCTTCTCCAAGCTAAAGAGACTCAGCTCCTTCAGCCTTTCCTCATAAGGGAGATGTTCCACTCCCTTCATCATCTTTGTGGCTCTGCGCTGGACTCTCTCAGTTAATACTTTCAAAAGCTTCAACTTTATCTCAGGTAATTTGGTTTCAAGTAGTCTGCAGTTGCTGAGATATGTCTTATCTGTTCACCTTAGGGAAGGTGGTTGTTCTTCATCCAGCTGGCTCAGGATTTCAGAGCCTCAGCAAGGCTGCTGTCCTGCTAGGGATGGAAGGACTTTGATGACAAATCTCAGCTTCCGAATTTAGGCTCCTGCCAAGAGGCTTCTTGATGACAGAAGTACTGACACATTACCACCCAAGATTCTATTATTCTATGATAAGATGTCAAAAGAATTACCAGGTAGCAGAAAGTTCTGAAGAAAAAACAAGTCTCGTGAGAAAAGTTGTGCACTCCCAGGAACATTTGGCTGCCTCCTCCCCGGCTGTGCAAATGAGCATACTCTGGTTTTGGTTCTAGGCCAAAACTGGGGCAGATTCACAAGCAGGAATTCAAATCCAAGCTGACTTTCCATACCAGAGTGGAAATGACAATGGGCTTCAGATCCAAGAGCGATTTTAATTTCCCCTCCCCTGCAAATCTGGTCAAAATGTCCAAAGCAGCCAAAATTCACCTCAAATTCCTGGAACTGGGCCACATGTCTTTGCTTTCTGAAACTCTGTGGTGAATGAAGGTTCAGTTTGCCACATCATGAGCCAGCAGGATGCATAAATCATTGGGATGATCTGCTCACAGTGCTGGTAGCACCCAGCAGGCAAAGATCCTTCCTGTTGCACTTCCATCCCTATTCTTAGGAGAGCAAGAGCAGACAACTCTCCAGGTCACCCAGGTCATAGCTCCAATATAACGTTGGTTTTGTGGCAGTATCAAATCCACAGTCATTGAGAACTATGGTCTGCAGGACTGAATCCTGAAGATTGCTCTCAGCTACAAGCAGGATATTTGGCCTAAGAAATTGTCTTCAATAGCACACTTTGGAGAATAACAAGGGGAAGGGAAATATCCCCTAGTCAGCTTTCAGTTTATTGGGCTCTCCAAATCGGGAGTGTCCATTCTGAATTCTGCCACAATTTCTAATTCTCAAACATATTTTTTAGCAGGCAGGTTAGTTTTTTCTTTAGCTTTAAAACTCAGGGATACCTTACTGCCTCTCCGCTTTAGAGTAATGGATTACTTTACTCAGAAAATTATTTTCATGAGCAGCAATAAAAGGCCTGTGAAAATACCTGTTCTGGATTTTCTTTACTGAATTTCTTTACTAAATTTTCTTTCAGCTATATAAGGCTGTGACTATTTGGGACAAAAATGGGACATTACTGTTACCTGTTTCAGAGGCCCAGACTAGATGGCTTCTCAGGAAACAGTGCTAAATTAAATGAGTACTTTTGTGCGTTTTAAATATGTCTTCCTGGAAAATAGCTTCTGGCTCAAATGAAAGGAACCGAAGTGTGTGCTTTTGCCAAACTTTATCAAAGAGGATTATGAGATGAGCCTATAGACAACTATTGAGGTTGACAAAGCGTATGACAGTACTGAAAGTGCACAAAAAGAGGGTAATAAAGGGAAGGGTATGGAGTTTGCACTGTGTACAAAGACTATCCCCAGGCTTACTACCACCAACATAGATCATGGCATGTCTACTACAAAAAAAATTAGTAAAGTGGTCTTCCAAAAGTAAAGTGCAAACATTTGTCCAGACAATGTTAAAAAGACTTAACTTTAAGATCATATTTTGTAGAAAGCAAAGTTGTCATGATTTATCTACTGAACTCATCTCTGAGAGGAAGTAACGTACAATCCATGATATTACAGGGGAAGAAAATGATTGTTTCGTGACAAGAAGATGGCACAGGGTTGCTAGCCACACCCATTGTAGCTATGATTGCTCCATAGTTCCCATCACAACCTCCTCCTTTCATATGCCATAAGCCTTGCAAAATGCTGACCTTTGGGGCTGCATTTTTCCATGCTTGCTCCCTGCCCCAAAGGTGAATTCTTTCAGAAAGTCTGAGCAAAATTTTTTCAGGGATCATGGCTATTACTTTTCGGCCTTTGCCAGGATGGCTTGCCTGAGGCAGATTGTATAGCAACTGCTTTGTTCCTCTGAGCTATAATAAGTCCTTCCATCCATCATGTAAAGCAGAAAATTAAAAGCATGAAAAACAAACCAGACTTCTTCTGATTTTAATGTTTGCAAGGACTGTTTAGGCTTGCAAATGGCAGCAGGTGAAGAGAAGAGACACTTAACTGAGAGATATTGAACTGAGCAAGAGTCTTCTTTGATGATAATTGCCATACTATCATATTTGTGCCAGGAACTCTTGGGTTACAGAGACAACTATTGACAAGTGGTATTACATACGATCTTCAGGACATGGCAAATGACAAGTCATGCAACAGGAGACTGGATCTGTTTTGTCCCTTTGAGTGTCTCCTGGGTGGGATACTTGGTTCTCTCAGACAGTTCATTAAGTGGTAAAAGAGTGCGCATTCCTGTTCATTGCCATAAGTTAGCTGGTTTCCTAAAAGGATGGGTAAATCTGTGCCAAGGGTATTAGATGCTGTGTGTTTTTCAAAAGCAGGACAATATAAGGAGCCTTAAGACATGGACATAGATGTAGAACTACAGGTACTCATGCTTGAAAAAGCTCTCTCAGGGCTTTAAAGACCACAGACTATGCATTAGGATAGAGATTATGAGCAGCACTGAAAGCCAAAACCAATCCCTAAACAAAGCCCCATGTTTACTACCAAGACATAGCACCCACGTGGCCTCATATGCCCCCCCACATTCTTTGATTTTATCATTCACGGAAAATATGTCTGAAAGATACCGTACAGACAGGAAAATCCAGTCTCCCTACAGGCCGCGATAAAGACTAGAGCTGTCCAAAGGTCTCTGGGAGTGCAAATGTATTTGTTTCAGTAGGTCTAGTTTATGAGGATGCACACCCTTCAGATTATGGCTTCATTTGGTGCCAAGTTGCAGGCAGAGAAATTTTGGTGGCAATATGATCTTTAATGCTGCTGAACAGTTGATTAATATTCAACTCTAAGCTTGCCTCCCATGGTTTGATCTTACAGGGATTTCAGTCACAGATTTCAACACACGAACTGTGTGAAAATCTGAGTTAGGATTTCTAGGAGAAGACAGGATGGCTTCAATAAAACGTCACAACCAGTGTACAGGAGACCTAAGACAAGTTACACCAAAGATTCCGTATATGGATCAAAATTTTTGCAGGCAACCATGAATGATCTCTTTAAATGCCTTCTTTCTCTGCATCTCCCAGGCTTACAGCAGACACCAAGAACAGAGTAGTGTTGCTGCTTGCCCCTGCTAGCTGAGTCCAGTTTGTATACATCCCTGCATAGGACACCAGCCCACTTACCTGAACCCATTCAGACCAACTTGCTCAGTCTGTTTCTTGTTGAACTGACCTTGGTTGCATTTGCACAGCTCTCTTTGGCATTCTGTTATCTGTTTGACTTCTGCAGTATTCCCACCATCATAATCTTTTCAGGTTCAGTTGTTCCCATGCCTTGATTCCACCTCCTACCCTCCTTCCAGCTTCCTCATTTGTCTTTTAATGATTGCACTCTACATCTGCTATTGTTCCAACTTCAACCTTTGAGTGCCTGATTACTTTTGTTGACTACATTGTTCAATCCACAAAAACACAGTGTTCGTGCACTGTCTTGATACATTTATATTTGACATCAATATAGCACCCTAATGCAATACCTTGTCTCAAACACACACGTCGTCTAACAAAGATGAAGTTTACAAGGTGCACAGAATAATCTGCTTGTTTTATAACTTAATTTTCCTAGTTGCAACTAATTCGTCTATATGGCAATTACTGTTTAGCAATTGTCTAAGTATCTAACTATCCTCTGATTCCTCTAACTGGCTAAGACTATGTGTCAGACATGCAATTGCACCTGTATATGGACCTTAACATCAGACCATCAGTGGCTTTGTTCTCTACTATGCCTAATACTTCTAATACCTGATTAAAAGTGAAAAGAATGATGGTGAATTAATACTCTTTTGTCATCTGCAAAGTTTTTATACGAAGCAATTGCTTAACCCCCCCAAATCCTTATGGCACTGTTGTGGAGGAGTTAAAGCATAGGTTTTATCAGTGTATTTATGTGGAGCTCCCTAGGCTGCTTCTCTTTCCCACAAAATACCTCAGCTGAACACTATGATGAATCCAGCAGAAACAGTCATAGTGGAGTTTCTCCACTTTCTGTACTTTTCCGTGTACTGCCAGAGTACTGCTACCTTGCCCACTGCAACATATCCTGATTTGAAATGAAACTGCCTTTCCCCCCTACTCTGCAGCTAACTGCAGCCTGTTGACAATTGATTTCATCAGGACAATGAACTTATACCTCTGGACTGCTTGGAATGAAAGGAACTCTTTTCCTCAGGGTTCATTCAGCAATTTTCTTTATTCAGCTACCTTGAACCTCCACTTGCTCCAGTATACATCTTCAAATATTTTTTCTGCTTTGGCAGAATTTGTTCCTCTAGCCCCTAATGGTCAGCTGTGCTATTTTTCTCTTCCTGGAGGACACCTGCTTTTAACTCTTGCTTAGAGTAGAGTTTTCTGATGAAGGAACTGAGTTCATTCAAGCATGTCTACTGTGTTTGCATTGCAAGGTAGACTGCAAGTTTCTAAAACTAGCTAAGGTAGGCTTCAAAATATTTCCTCCATATTCACTTCATCTTTGTGGCATGTTGTTCACCACCTTTTTCCCCCTAATTGTTGGTATTATTGGCCAAACTGCTTCCACAGAAATTTACGTCTTCCACAGAAATTAACCTTTAGCACACTGCTTTTGTGCCTTGCTTTCATGATCTTCATTCAGATCTTTCATTACTTGTCCAGCTTCAGGGTGATTTGCTTGATTTTCTGCAAGATACATTCACTTCTTTTGTTCCACTTCAGCTTTGGCTTGTTTACGTTTTCCCCATATTGCCTTGTGTTACTGCTCATCCAGACTGTTGTTAACTACGTGTGCTTTCCAATAACTTCCTTCACTTTGTTTTTTATCACTTCCTTGAAAAAATCCCAGCTGATCTATAGCGAGATTTCTTTATCCTTGACAGTCAGTGGTGGCCTAAAAAGTCACCAATAACCACCTTAGAGTATTGCCTCCAGGAGCTATCCTTTAGCACATGATATTTGGACACAGGAGGTTTGAGGTGATTTCCACAGATGAACTGAAGCAGGAAAGCACTCTGCCTTGACTGAAGCCATAAGGTTTCCACTGAATAACGTGGATAAGATGCTTCTAAGCAGGTTTGGGCATGACACAGACTTCAGGCAGGCAGCTCCCGGAGCTACACAGGTGAGTCTGTCTCAGAGGACAACCCCCAGTTCCCACTTGATGGTGGAGACCAGCTTGCTGTAGACAGCAAGAGGGAAATATCTGATGCCATCCACACAGCAGGCCCTGACAAGGCACCCGCTCTGTCCAGAAGAATGCAGTGAGGCACACTGTTTTTTTTTCTGGAGCCTAGCCGTCAGGCCTAGGCCATGGAAAGGGCTCTGGATTTCCAATAAATTGAACCTCCAGGAATCTGGAGCTATCAAAACTGAGTGAGACAATTTAATTCCAGTGTTGGCAAGGCAGTATTTGGATGCAACATATTACAAGATGTCCTGCCAGTTCTGGTGTTGGGCACACACTCTAAAGCAGGTGAATCCTTCCTTAATTGTAGTTCCACAGCAACTAAAAGGTTTCACATTGCTCTAGGAAAGATGAAACTAGTTGGCTGCTAGAAGAGAGGGCTGAGAGAAGTGGTCCATCTCAGAACTACTGTAACTGCTGCCAGCAGTTTCAGAAGTGAAAGCAAATTAAATTAAAATAATTTAATTTACATAATTTAATCTTCACTAAGGTAGATACCCATGTGTAAATAAAACCTGAATTTGTATACGCACAATCATACAAGATGGCATAGGTGTTGTGTGTGCACACAGAAGCAGAAGTACTTTCTAGAAGTGAGCTTTTCACACTTTACTTGGCAGACCAGACAGCCTTCACCTCTTGTGATCTCAGATACCGTGGCATTAGAGAAGGAAGGGGTCCTTTACTTCTCCCAGGTTTCTGGAACTACTTCATCTCAGACTTTTTCTCATCCTTTTATCTCTTCTGCTGGCGTATTTGCCAATCAAAGTACATCTCTATCACCCTCCCTCTCTTATAGTGATGTTAAGAGTAGGCTGAGTATTGTGGACTTTGGCTGCTGAGTCCTAAAAAATTAATCTCAAGAGCTTTGTTATACAATAAAGAAGGTTGGGCTGGATGGTGTTGCCAAACTTTGAAAAGCTTCTGTAAAAATGTACATTTTCCTGTAGTGCTACAAAGCCTGTATTTACCTAATAGATTGTTGAGAGTCCAAAGTTACTTCTACAAAATTTATGGTAAATAGTATTTGTTTTACGAATTGCTATGCATGCCAAAAACAATGTACTGCATTTATCAGCTTGGAACTATTACAATCTTTTCAGTAAATAATATCCTGGTTTCTGAAAAAGCCTAAAATGTGTATCTAATCCAATTGTGTCACCTTTCATTTACTTCAAAGACGGGGAAAAAGGCAAAGCTAAGTCTGAAATTCTGTTCTGAATTAACTGCCACTTTATCTCTAAGTGACCTCTTTGTGCAAATCTGTTACTGCAAATACTATCTCTGAGATGATTCAGTCATCTCTAGCTCCTGCAATGCATAACTACAAGGCAGTTAATAATTTCAGCACTATCATCTTGCATTTGTGCAGGGCTTCTCATCTAAAACCTTCTAGCTCCTTGCAGGAGGATCCTGTTGCTTGGGATCAGGCTGCACTCCTCAGGGACAGGCTCCTACTGTGGGTGTTGTATTAAGTATTGCAAAGGGTAGAGCAACAGGGAACAAGGGTGCGAAGGGAAATTACACACTTTAACTTCACTTCAGCATGCCACTGTTAAAGGAAGTAATAATCCCTAAGGTGAAAACCAGCAACAAGTGCTCTGTGGTACAGCACAGCCATTGAGAGAAAGCAATGAAGACTGTTCTGGGTATTATTTTCTATTCCACGCAGTTCTTTTTACATCTCTCTGGTAGTATGGAGACACCTAAGTGTAGGAAATGTTGAGACCCTCCAAAAGAAAATTAAGAGCTAGAAGGGATAGTTAAACAGAGCGAGTTTGTTATTCAAGTTGTAAGAGAGCCATGATTCTAGTCAGGACAATCTGGTGTGGTAAAAGCTTGAATATTTCAATTGGTATGACTGAAAACCTAATTAATTTTCTTCATTAGAATAAAGGCAATTTGAACTTATTACACTATTCCTTGTTGTCAGTCATGCCAGCCCCTCACCCTCTTTACTCAGCCATGCACCCATAAATACCTTTCCACATCAGCCCATTTATTCCTGGTCCCTCCTTCTTGCCTTTCTCAGCAGACAGGGACTCCTCGATGGCATCTCATGAGTGTGTCAGCAGTCAGTTGCTGAAGATTGAGAGGCTCATCTTATCTCTCTTCTGCCAGCTAGTTACTGAGGCTCTGTTGTTTCTTCTAGTCAAACATGCTCCTGACAGCTCCTGCAGTCTCCTCACTCTCAGCTGCTGGAGAAGGTTGAGGTGGTGAGCCGGAGAGCTGGAGAGCAAAGAAGAAAGAAGAGAATTTATACTTCGGTATTTTGGAAGCTGGAATCCAGGGAGAAGCTTAAGAACGTGACTTGAGGCCAAAATTCTTGGCTCTCCAGTTACAGAGCAGAGCAAGGCAGGTTTATTCCTATCGCAGCACTGTGGCCCATGTCTTGTCAGAAGCTGCCAGCATCGATAGTGTGTGGTGGGTTCAGAGGAACTTCTTCACTTGTCTTGTTTTGGCAGCACTGTGAGAAAAAAGGGATAATAGAATAGTTAGCAGTACTGCAAGAAACTTCTCCAAGATAGAGCAGTGTACAGTGCAGCATAATATATACCACATTATGAGACTGTGTGCCTGGGAGTTATTATTGGGACATCTGGAGGTTACAATTCCTTCTGTCACTGTCCTCCTCAGCTGTCCTCCCTTCACCTCATTCCAGCGGACTTGTGGCCGTCAAACTGTTAATATGGTCTTTGGCTACTATTTCATTTATCCCAGCTGCTGAGTTAGAGGGGAAAAAGAAAGGCAAAAAAAGCGCAACATCTCACTGAAAACAGATGCTGCCTCTGTACTAAGCAGATAAATTAAATACATAAAGCACGAGTTGTTTACAATGTTAATTCTTTCTAAAGTTTTACTGGTTTTATCCTTGATATTAAAATTCCAAGTACATTGTATCACTTTATTTTTGATCCATTTGCATTAGGGAAATAACCCCTTGGCATTTTTTCTGAGTACTGTAGATTAAGTGGACTAGCAGTGTACCACAGAAATGATAGTAAGGAGGAAAAAACAGTCCCGCTTCTATTCTGGTAGAACATACACAGCTTTTCTAGCCTGCATTTCTCCACTGTCATTTACATCTCTATGCACTTTTTCTCTATATCCAGCATGCATAACTTTAATATATTGGAGTAAACCACACTCGCAACATGGACCTGCATACACACATGCACACAGGAATACAGCTCCATGCAGAGATGCTGGACTGAAGCTGTTCCAGCATGATGACTTTCCTGGAGTTTGCTGGCTGCCCAACAAACAGCAATGCATTTTTCTATCTAGTTAAGAGAACTGAGACAAATGCTTGCCTTTGTTTTAATGCAGTGCAATAGTCAAAGCTGACCCTACAGCTTCTGAGATAAAACCTTATTGTTGGAAACACCTGATAAGCATTTACAGTTCTACGGAAACACAACAATGTGCATAGTACAATACTTTTGAAAACTCAAATAAGAAGAGCCTGTGATTTTCAAGTGTTGAAGTTAACCAAGGGATGATCTTTGCAACTTCTAAGATCTATTGAAACAGTCTTCACTTCAGAAAGACAGGCAGGGAGCTTGTGATCTGCCAGGACCAGCAGAATTTGGAATTTGTTAAAGTCTCAAGGTTTTGGGCCTCAAGTTACGTTAAACAGAATATGTATATGAAAACACATCAGTGTCTACATTGATGTATGCTGATTTTAATCTCAGTAATATAAAAAGAAAATACAGCAGAAATAGTTTGGCAGCAAAGGGATCTTCAGACATGATTAGGTGGATGTGAGTGGAAGAAAGAGCTAAGGTCAAAGTCAAATCATGGCAACTGCAGAATTCCGTGCACTACACATTTATATAGATTTTCGTCTACTTCTGCCTCCTTTGGCACTTATGTGTCCCCCAGACAGATTCAGGCAAGATGCTACAGACATACTGGCAATCACTATGTTCAGAGATTCGGATTGGAGTGACAGTGGAGTATGAGGAGGGAATGGTGGCAGATTCTTACACCACAAGGCAGCCCCAATGACTGACTTTTTTGGTCCTTTTGTTAGATCTTTTGCATAAGACTTAGATGGCTCAGTCACTGTTCTGCCTGATTTCTGTAAGAACTGTCTGAATGGGTGGAGATTTGAAAAGGAAAGTCTCTCACTTCTCACAGTACAAGATAGGGTAAGATTTACCTTTGCACTTTTCTCCTTGGAAAACAGTTGTAAAAGGGATCTACATTCTTGAAGCAGATCATTTTGCTAGTTTTAATTTGCAGATAGGCAACTGGCTTTCTGTGTATAGCCAAAACTACCAGATTGTGCTTGTTGCTGATGTTAGAGAGTTCAGAAAAGCCCCCATTAACACACTCTTGCATGCTCTCTGGTAAACCAAGGGTAAAGCAACGGGTGTGAGTAGGAAGCCCTAATCTTTTTGATTTCTTTTGGGCAGATCTCCTAAAATCTTGTAGACTGTGCCACCCAAATCTCTTACTGGAGTCACAACTGAGCAACCGCAGAAATTGCTGCAGCCCAGTTGCAGGCAGAGCACCAAACCTGTGTGTTCCTCCCTCCTGCACAAAATGGGCTGGTGAAAAGAAAACTGCCATACACTAAAATAAAGTATCACAGGTGCACCTTGTGAGGAGGTCGGATTCTGTCAGGGTATTATAAGTGTTCTGATCTGAACACCCACCTGTACACTGACCTTGTGACAGAATAAGTAAAGAAAGTGCCTAGTGCCCTAATAGTCTAGGCAGAAACTTGGGGCTTGGTCCATTACAGCATGAAAATGATGACCATGTGCAGAAGCAGAACTGTGTGTCGAGTGAGTTACTCTAAACTGATCAGAATTACAAGTCTAACAGAGATTATGGATCACCAAACCAGTGTTTGTGTCTCAGTCACTTCAGAAATAACTGCTCTTATTAATGCATGTCTACTGGGGAAGGGAAATGAATTGCCAGGAAAATTATCTCCTAAACTTACTTTGTGGTGATCTGACATGTGAGTGGTTAGTGAGGCTCAGCTAATCAATATGGATTTTATTTGCAAAGAAATTAATTCTTTCCTATTTGTATTTCCACAATTGTAATTGTTTTTTCCATAGATCACTTGGATATAATTGCACAGTCCACTCATTTATCAAATAAAACTTTTTATTTGCTTGTATTCTCGTTGCTGTCACTGGGCAATTGTTTTCAGCTAAAACTGCGTTTAATGAGACTATAGCTATAGTACTAAGGCACTCTGACAAATCCATTAACTGTAGCGGCTGTTATAAAGTCCTTTCCTTCTACTTTTTGTGAAAGCTAAAGCTCAGTGTCGATGTGACACCCTAGCAAGCAAACTCAGGAATCCAAAGAAGGTTTCAGCAGACAACTGAAATCTTGCAGTACTTTGACTAATAAAACTATATCATGTTTTCCACAGAGCAAAAACTATGCTCGTTTTTTGGAAGACAGTATGCCAATGGTAAAGCCTATAATTGCAAGCACATGACAAATCATCTGATAACACAGAGGTCAAGATTCAACACTTATTTGTCAGACAATCTGCAATCTGCAAGTCCAAAAGCTGCTTGTGCTGCAGCAGGAACCCCTGCGGTATTAAATGTATTTCAAGAACAACATCTTCCACAATGTTTAACACATCAGTAAGATTCCTATTATGCATGAACTGTATTCTGGCTACTTTTTAACCATTCCTGATGTGCAAAATCTTGAAAATATACACTGGGTTGTTAAGTAATCACAGGATGAATTCCTACCCTTAAGTAACTGCCCTCACAGTTCCTATATGCTTCTTCAGCAATGAGAGGTTCAGAGGTTAACTGAGGATCTAACCAGCTTCTTGTAAATGCAAGGGGACAAATCCTGTTCAGTGGCTCGTTCACCGACATGCCTGTATGAATCAAGCCATCAGGATCTACTCATTATCATAGGGTCCAAATGAATGACCATTCAGCTCAGCGGTGAGCAAGCACAGCTATGGCAGTAAGGTGGTGAATCAGGCCTTTATCGCAGAACCAGGCAAGGGAATTGGAGAATGCAGTTGCCAGTTTAAACTGGCAGTGTAGTTTTTATTTAATCTGACAGCTTTCAAACTATACATCCTGTAACCTTTTGCAAAAAAAAAAAAGCAAGACCTGACTGTCGTATCAGGGTCCTGGAAATCTCTCTAAAATAATATCAGAAATAATTAGAAAGTGTAAAAATAGTTTGCACTAAGAAAAATTAGATTAGAGTATAGTGATCAAATTTTCTCAGTGTCAACATGGAGATCAAGGTCAGAAAACTGAGCCAAACACCCTCAGCTATCTTTTAACACGAGGTCCTTTTTGCCTTGTAGTGCTGCCATAGCAAAACAGATGCTAGAAATTCTCACTCCAAAACTCTTTGCTTTTCATCCAGCTTTAAAGCTGTGGTGACATTCCAAGTTAAACTCACAAAGGAGAAAGAAATATGCTGGTGTTTTCATTGTAATATGAATTTTCCATTGAAGACGTGGTTGAATTAGCAGTTCATTTTTTAACTATTACTTTAATTTGCTCCTTGTGGTCAATTTTTTTTTCTTTCTATAAAAGTCATGCCTCAGTCCTACGCCTTTTGAGACACCCCAATGTAAAATGATTTAAAGGGAAGGGAACTGTCTAATTGCATGTCTGTAAAGCGGCTAGAGAGCCTCATTTGTGTGGAGTAAAACAAATAAGTGAAAATGTGGAGGAATGTGCTGCTGAATGAGTATGGACATATCCATCTTGTTCCTATACATGGACAGTAATATTAAGGTGCTGGGAGTGATTCTGAGTCTAGACATCTGTTATAGGTTTTGTATTTTCAACCTCTCTTTTAACTTTTGCCTGGATTAACTGATGTGTTCACACACTGGGACACTTAAAACAAGGCAGAAGGGAAATTCTCCCCCATCTTTTTCAGCTCTTAGCATATGCGAAGCAATGAGAAATTTGTCCTTTTTTATTATAAACTTCCCATGCTTTATTTACCTTCAAGGCACTATGCTTTAAAGGTGTTCCAGTCCTGATCAATGGTGGGCTTTCAGAGCCTGGGCTGCAGAAATCCCTTAGGACATTTGAAATTTTGGACCATTTTCCAGGAGGTAACTCATAAGTAATTCAAGGCTGCTGGGTCCTCTTTAGCCGGACAATCAAGGAGGAGTTGTAATCTCAATGC
Organism: Apaloderma vittatum; assembly: GCF_000703405.1. Taxonomy (NCBI): domain Eukaryota; kingdom Metazoa; phylum Chordata; class Aves; order Trogoniformes; family Trogonidae; genus Apaloderma; species Apaloderma vittatum. The sequence continues at coordinate 48,909 of NW_009704380.1, forward strand.
CAGTGTTGGACACTGTGAATATGTCAGATGGACAAATACAACTCACGATCCTTTTCTTTTATGGAAGGTAATAGAAACTAGGAGAGGGTTAAGTCAACAGCACATTGAAGAGAAAGGAAGCTGGCAGTAACAGAGAGGAGACATCCAACTGAGAACCTCATCTTCAAGCTAAATAGGAACGCAGTGAATCTGGCTCACTGAAAAAATGGAGAGGCCAATAAGGTTGTAGGCTGTGAAAAGCATAGAGGAAGGACTCTGGGCAACAAAGACAATTTTTCCCTCCACTCGCAAAAATAGCTGTCTATCTCCAAAGAGGGAGTACTGGACAGTAGCTGCACTTCAGCTCCTTTTGACCTCTCCTAACCCAGGATATGACTTCTACATACATTCTACATACATACATTCTACATATTGTAAGCCGAGGTAATATGAAGAAACCTCAGGAGCCCTGTGCAGACCCTGATGAAATAAACATTTCAGCTACATTTAACGAAGTTAAGGCTATTTAGAAACAGCTGCAGCTGTTGGAGACTCAAAGTGAAAGCACAGACCAGCAAATCTTAAAAGAGCCCAGTGTCTTTCCCCAGGGGATGCTTTCCCCAGGCTAAAGTAATGACAATAGCCCACAACTAATGAAATGAGACATTTTAGTCATGGCTGGACAAAGTTGCCTGGGGTTTCTGTTTTCTTACCCGAGGCAGCACCAGAGGGAGCCCAGATAAAGTTGTCTGTGTAGTTTGACTGGGCATTTTCACAGGGTTGGGTTCTTTTCAGTTCCACTTAGACTCCACATTTTACAGAGGTTTAAAGTTTCCCGCAATCTGAAATACTGCTTCAGGAGTAATAGCAGTACATGCTCAGAAAGATTTTCTTAACTTGATTGCAATGGAGTTTAAGAAGAGAAAAAATCTTAAATGCAGTTTGTGCTTGAAAGTTATTTTCCCTTTCTCAGTGTGTAACTGCCGAAGAGGAGTGCAAAGAAAGAGTCCTGTAAGGGCCTGACTGCCCTTATGCCATGCCTGAGTACAGACTTCTGATAATTTACTGTCTAGGTGCACAACACGTTTTCAGCTACTCTTGACACAGCATTTAATCTGGGAAGAAACAGGACAGTGCTCTAACATAAGAACCTACACCCACCCTCTGCAATAATTCCCAAAGTGAAAAGTATCATTGCCAGGTTAAGCATAAACCTTGCAAGACAGTCATCTTCTGCCTCTTCTATCGGATGATAAGGACAAAAGTTTTTGTTCTAGGGGACAAACATTTTTTATTTGTAAATATATATACAGATATTATGGCCCTAACAAAATACAGTCTCTTTTGCTTTTCAAAATTTAACCTGTCTTTCATACTAATACATTTTAATGCTATTCAAATGTATTACATCTTAATCTAAATTCTGTCAAATACACTTGCTGTACCCAAATATGCCTTGATGTCAATAATATCAAATAACTTTGACTCCCGAGCACCACGCAGAAGTAGTTCAGTACTTAGAAGCCACTGATTCTGCACTCCCCTTTTAGTCTCTGTCAATTACTTCTTGAGAGCAAAGAAGCAGATGTTCAAGATTTTTTTTTCTGAAGAGTATCCCTAATTTCTGGGACAGGAAAAGTATGTGAAGACTAGCCACTCTTCTGAGAGTGCCTCTTTAGCTGTATCTCCTACCCAGGAATCTTCTGGCCCTTGTATTTCCTAGGTTCAGCTCCCAGACCTCTCTCTCCTTTACTTTTCCCCCAAAGAAGCTGAATTTGAAACAGATTCTGTTCTATTTTAGTGTAACTCCCTGGACATGACTTATCATTTGCAACTGTTACTGATTTAATCAGAAACAAACTGAGCCCTCAAGACTGATGACTTTTATATTACTTGACTGCAATAAGCACAGTTGCACTCAGGGAGCAATGACTCATCTCACTCCAGCTAAAGGGGTTTCCTGTAGAAAATAAAGCTCAAGGCTGAGCTGTAGATTTTCAACCAGTTAAGATCCTGATTCAACATCAGATTTGAACAGGTACTTCATGTGCACTCAACATACCACCATGTTCAACAAGGCACAGAAGTTTGTGACCCTGTTCTCTGAGACTAATTCCATAGAAATAGATGCCTAAATGTTTTTCTAAATATATGGGCTTCAATACATCCTTGTATATTTATTTATAGCTAGGCTTGCCAAGGTGTAGAAAACAAACTAATTTGAATATATTAGAGGTGTCTGTGGGAATTGAAGAAAAGTCTGTGGGTAAGTACCTGTGGTTCTCAGATCCTGGTGGTGGGAAAGGGAAATAAAAGACACATCTGGAAGGTGACGGATGACATCTGCGAACAGACTTTGTAATAGAGATGTGAGATCAGAGACCTTGTCTATGTGCTCGGTCTAAAAAGCTTGAGTCTGCACAGCACAACACCTGCAAACTCTCAGTGATCCTTGCAAAGCAAAAGCTCATAGGGTTTAACAAAAGAGAGGCTTCTGAAGCCCTTCTTCCCCTGGTTTCAACATGCTGCTCCAATAAGCTTTAAAAACTTCATTTTCTTTGTGTTGAAAGAAAACACCCCCTCGACACATCAATGGATAACACCCCCGCTACACATCAATGAATAACACACCTTGCCTCTTCCTACTGCTATCTGAAAGAAAGAAGATGACTGTGTACCTAATACCTTTGGGGAATTTTTTCTTTCCCAGTTTTGAGCTTGGATGGTGCTAAGCACTTCTAAGAGGACCTGAGCAAACCTGATTCCCCTTGAACTGTAATGATGTAGTCCAGTGCTGCAGTATTGCTGTAGGTCATAGGCTCAGTATCAAGTCTGCAAAGCCTCAGGACTGAGGCTTCTCAGTCTTACTCAGCCTGAACTGTGCCTTGACCTGCCTGCAGCTTTATTTCACTTGGGGTGTCTGTGGCTAATTTTTTCTACTTTTGTTTATCTTTGTGTGGTACAGCCATAGATTTAGATAGAATAACTTCTTGTAACTGCTGCCTATACAAAACAAGGTATTTATGACTCCAAAATCACAACGTCCTTTAAAGAAATACAACCCTGGTATGAGAGCAGATGCCTACCGAGGTGGAGACACAGGATGCAATATAAAGGAATACAAGCATGAGATGACAATGTTGCTGAAAGTAGCAACTTCAAAGAAAGAACTCTCTAAACAACAAGAGATGGGGCACAGGCTTAGCATTGACTATGAACAACTCACCGATGATCCTTTAAAGACATGTCAAGCCTGGAGCTGGACAAAGACAGAGCAAAAGTCTAACAGCATGTTAGCAAACACAGAAGTGACCCAAGTGAATTTCAGAGTGAAGAAGAAGAAACCAGCAGCATGAGCATCACATCCCTCGTGGAGGAGGGCTCTGCATGCCAACAGCTCTCTAACACTACTGCTACAGCAATGGAACTGCCAACTTCATGCTCTACAATTACTTCATGCTCTCCAATTACTTGAGAGGTTGGTGCTGGTCTCCTCTCACAGGTAATTAGAGACAGAACCAGGGGGAATGGTTGCAAGTTGTAACAGGGCAGGTTTAGGCTGGACATCAGGAAGAAATTATTCACAGAAAGAGTGGTCAGACACTGAAACAGACTGCCTAGGGAGGTGGTTGAGTCGCCATCCCTGGATGTGTTCAGGTGTTGTTTAGATGCAGTGTTGGGTGATATGGTTTAGGGGTGAACTTGTAGTGTAGGGTTAATGGTTGGATTCAATGATCCCAAGAGTCTTTTCCAGCCTGAATTGTTCTATGATTCTATGACTTTAGGACCCAAAGGAGCAGTGGAAAGGTGAGTGTGACATCAGAAAAATGAGCAGAAACTAAGAATTGCATGAATATCAATTTGAATTCAAGCATTATTATTTCTTCTACTGTAATTACTGGATCTGGACTAATTATGATTAGATTCTTAAAATGTCAATAAATTCATGGCTTTATTGCTACATAAGGTGTGCTTTCCCTTTGCCACAAACAAGATATTAAGAGTAGCTTTGTCAGCTTTGCAGGTCTGAGTCTTTTACTCCCAGCACAGTCCTCAAGTCAAGATGAATGAGAGTTACAAATTTAGACACGTATTTCAAGTATTACAGAAATGAGATGGACATTTATGTATAAATATATATGTTCAGATCAGGCTTAGGCATAAGTGGTTTCCCTAGCAGAGGTCTAAATGCAGCTTTATGTTAGAGACCCAGCAATGCATGGTATAAATAAGAGACAGGGCAGGGTTCAGCTACAACACTCTCAGTTCCCCTGTGGATTGAGCCTGTACATGGGACTTATTTTGATCAAACTTCTGCAGGGTAAGCAGGGGTGCCAGGGAAACCACTCTCAACAGCATTTTCCTGAGCTGATCTAAAAGGCTCATACATCAACCATTTTCCTAAGAAAATTACTCTTTTGAACTACTCCTGGGATGACCTCTGAGTTTTCAATCTCTTGTTAGCCTTTGAGTTTGCAGTCTCATCTTTTCAGTCACTTGCCTTCTCAAGCCACTGACTCCTCAGCTACGTAGGCAAGTTACCAGGATAGTTATTTTGCTGTTCCAACTGTTTGACATGAAATAGCTGGATTTTTGGTGATTCTTTGTTTTGAAATGCAGAGTCAGTGGCTTGATTTGTAACCATAAATTACTTCAAAGGGTAAGCAGCCTTCCACTTGCTATCAGGAGAGTATATGCAGCATTTTGGCAATCAGTAAACATAAAATTCTTATGTTTTGTCAAAGTTTAAAATGCATCAAGCCAGCTCTGAATTAAGTGATTAGAAAGGTGCATGCGTTTGAAAACTCTGTATCAAGTTAATACTCTGTTTTTATCTTAAAGACTGCTTGAGGAGGAGGTTGTATTTAAATTCCAGGCATGTTAAAATTCAGATTCTATGTTTGAGAAGAAATCAGCTCCAAACCTTTTGTATAGACAGCTTACTAGGAAGTCTTAGAAGCAATGGGGAACTGAATTTCAAACACAAACCAAAAGAAAATAGACTTATGAAGCAAGTAAGTTGAGCTTCATAAGGCATCATTTCAGATAGAAAAGCCTAGTCTACAGAAAGGCAGAAAGCCAAAACTAAGTCCTTTGTTGATGTGAATAAAAAAAAAAGACAGTCTGCTGATGATTTGTGATTAACTAACTGAGCACTGAGGCATACAAACTCAGCAAAAAAGATGTAGTTACAGAACTGCTATCTGTTCACACACCTATTTTCATTTTCACAAAACTACTGGATAGTAGGGATAATTATTTGCTGCACAAAGTGCTGTCTAAGCTTCCACAAGTTTACTCTCATAGCTCCAGCAGTCAGTATGGGAATAGATAATTAGTGGCTGGATAACCGAACCTGCTGAAGCTCCTGGTTAGTCCCGCATCCCCTCACACAGAGAGACTGCAGAGGGGTGTGGGACGGGCCTCAGGAACCCCTGGTTCCCTATCTTGTGCTAAATCTCTGTCTCTAAGGATGATGTGAAAGGGTGTGGCTGGACTTCCTTTTGCCTTACTGGAAGATGGGAGGCCTAGACAACCTGAAATTAATCCTATTACCTTGTATTTTCATTTACTTCTCTCGTGTGTTCTAGTCATTGCAGAAATTGAAAGTTTTCAGGATTTGCACTTCAATGGTAACTGTATTAACAGTAGTGCTGACATCACTTTGCTGACATTTAGCACTTACTTTGGTAATTTCTTTCAGAGGCAAGGAAAAAATTAGCTTTAAATCTTTCCTCCTGACTGCTCTTTCTTATTACTCACAATATCCTCATTCCTTGAATCAAAGGCAGAGCCAGGCAGATCCAGCTAGATGGAGACTGTGACTTTGCCCCAGATTATAGATAGGTTTTCATCAGGTTATTTCAAACTGGCTGTCTTTAACCCAAGTCAGTTGTGTGCTTGTCTATGAGGAGAGGAGTAAACATGATTCTTTTTGTCCTCAGGCTGTATGAGTCCAACCATGTTCATGTCAGAGCTACTTGAATGGGTTCATGGAGGTGTTCTGCACATTTATCCATAGGTTGGTTGAACGCATGATTAAGGTGAACTCTAAATTGACATTTAATTGTGATAAAACTTTAATACAAGTCAATCAACAAGCATCAGAGGAAGAAGGTTGTAAAGACGGCAGAGGGAACTATCCCCTTCTCTGTTAATCAAGCTCTAAATAGCAAAGTGAAAACACAGCAATCGGTTTAAGCCAGAATGTGTCAGGAAATGCTATGTATCAGCCTCAGACATTTATAAAGATGGCTACATTTACATGGAAGAAACTGTATGATTTGCTTGAACATGGTCATTAATTAAGCTTCATTTCATGATTGTGTCTTTAAACTGACTTATTGGCATTTAGGTTTATGCTAGCTCCAAGATAATGAACTGAAGAGTCTTTTATACATAAGAATTGTGGATAAAGCAACAAAAAACCACAATGTAATCTCAGAGTTGGAAGGATTTTTTCATTACCTGTGGTTAATTATCTCTAAAACCGCCAGCTCTATGTCATTTGGGCAAAGAAGTGGAAATTTTTTCCTCTTTCATGAAACAAGCATTGCATTTATGCCTTGTGAATATAGGTTTTGCAGCCCTAATTATAAATAATTCTTTATTCTCGGCTCAGAATCTACAATGTATTCAGTAACAACAAGTAGCATCACTAATAGACAGATCCCATACTGAACGCTTCAGTGTTAATGACAGAGCAGGACAGCATACACTAGGATTTTGGTAGAGGTATCATAGCTTGAATACAATACTGTACTTTTTAGAAGATGCTCCTCTTTTTGTGCTTTAAAGTGATGCTCAAATCACCATGAAGGAAATCATAGTTCAGAGCAGGAGGTTTGCTATTAAAAGACAGGAAAAAAACCCGATCTGTCGTCTTCTTTCTTTTTTATTCCTCACAGGAATTGTGGTTTTCACGTTAAATTAGACCATCTCCTCTTCCATCAAGCTGTATTTTTAAATATTTACCAGAGAAAGGGCTACAGGTGGTAACAAAGATTGGGGTCTAAGTGTCTTTAGCATCATGCATCAGGAGAGCTGGTTGGTAATTTTTGTACTAACATCATATTTCTGTGGGGAAAGCTTAATTTTCCTGCTGTTTTCTGACTCCGGCAGACTATCCCAAGTGAAATGTTTCATTGTGGTTGACCTTGAGCTATTGGCTACAAAATACGCACCTTCCTGGCAGCCAGCTTTTGGCTGGAGCCTGATATGAGAGGGGTGTAGTAGGAAAGCCTGTTTGATCGAGCCGATCACATGTGAGATGAGCTGGGAAACAGCCCACCTGTGAATGCCAGCAGAGCTGAGCTGTGGGATAGGTGCTGAAACTTGTCAAGATTGCATAGGACTTTTAAGCACCAAGGGAACATTTTTTTGTAAGAAATGTCAGCATTCTAAGAGCAGGCTTCAACAGAGACAGTTTTGGAGGCAAACTAGGCTGTGGTACTTGTCTTGCTGTATGATTCCCACCCTGGGGAACTTATCCCTGCTTCTGTATAATGCTGGCATCAGAAGGGAAAGCAGTTTTTCAGACATGTAATTAAGACACTTACCACTAAACTATCTCTTGTTCATTTATTTCACCCACTGTTACACAAATCAAAGAACTACACTTGTGGTTGTATGTCAAATCATGGGGGACAGAAGCCTTTGCTACTTCTTAGAGAAGGGAAAGACCCATCTTTGGTTTTTTTCAGGGTTTCCGAGTCAAATCTCAACATGAGGACTACAGAGGTGGGTGCCAAGTTCTGGCCCCATACAGAAGATCATGCAATGCTTTATGAAATAGCACCTTCTCCCCAATGATTCGGATTAATTCCTAACACATTTTGCAAAACATGGGTTTGCATTTAACCGTATTAATAATTGTTGTGACTTGCTGACATGTCTTCACAGACCTCTTTGTGCAAGATGGCTCTATCAAAAGGATGTTTCACATGTATATGAGAGCACGCAATGGGCTATGTTGCAACATGCAAAATTTTGAATTTCAGCCCCTCCCCACCCCAGCCACAGCACAAGCCTCATTTTGATGTGAGAACAGACATTGCAAGGGCAGAAAGCAATATCTTTGCAGGACTTCAGTAAGTCTTAGGATTCAGCAGTATCCTTCACCATGTGTATGTTGTCATCACTACTGCTTTCAGCCTTGGTGTATGATCAGGATTCTTCTTCATTTTGGACACAACAGCAAAAGAGAATGTGACAAGTCAAAATCTTAAGCATTAATTAATTAATTAATTGAGTATTAAGCTCTCAATAGTATACTGTCTATAACTACATTTTATGCTGAAAGCTCTTCCAGTCAGAGACTATCTTTTCATTCTGCCACTGCATTACATCTGCATTAATAAAAAAATAGAAGTCACTCAATTATTTTTTTTTTACTTTTCTGAATAATGGAGGTGAGAAACACTGAAAACACATACCTGTCTCATCTCCTTGTCAGTGCAAAAAAGGTAATAGCAGCACACTTAATAACATCAACTTAATTTAGTAATACCCTTATTTAACATAGAATAAAAAACATAATTACAATAATCCACATTCATAACATCTTAATAATATCCAAAGAAATGGCCTTCCCTTTCAAAGCCTTTTCTGTCCAAAACTATTGACAGGAAAGCGGGCCTCCCTACTGCTGGGTTTTCCTTACAGGCAACCTAAATTTTTCTTTAGCCCCTTCTGCCCCTTGTAGCCTGTCCCTGCTGCCCCTTGCTTTTAGTAAGTTTCAGCCTTAGCTCTGCCCACAGGTCTGCAACCCAAGGTCCTTACATTTCATCCAATAAACTGTTTACTCTGTCCCTTTTCTCTGTGTATTGATATTTACTGGGATAGCCCTGCTGAGAACAAGTGAAGTTATGTGAAGTTTTCTTCATCCTTTCCTTTTCCTTTTCCTTTTCCTTTTC
>NW_009704381.1:0-58269 GCF_000703405.1 Apaloderma vittatum
TATATTTCATATTATATATTCTATTTTATATTTCATTTTCTATATTCTATATATTATATTTTATATTTTATATCTTACATTTTATGTTATTTTGTATTTTATGTTATTTTAGATTTTATGTTACTTTATATTTTGTATTATGTGCTTTTATTTTAATTTATTTTATCATTTTATTTTATTTTGTCAGTGAAGATAGGGTCAGTAACAGGTTAGTATATTATGGCTATTGGGGTAAAATGTGAAACAAATCTCTCTGGAAACACTCATTTTCAATTTCTGAGCCTTAAATACATTTGGAACTGTAGTGCTGGCCAGACCTATGGGAAGTCAAACGTTTCTTAAAACAGTCTCTAGATATGTCTTACTGCAGAAGTGAACAGGTTTCTACAAGACTGTAAGCTCTAGCTTAGTTCCAAATCCATCATTCCTAACTTCATTTTTCTATAGCAAAGCTCTGTGTACCTTTGGAACCTTTGCCTGTTCAGGTAGTGGGAAGGATGACTGTGAGCCCCAAATAATAGTGAAAAAGCTGCCTATTCCTAGATAATTCTCTGCTAATTTCAGACCACCTTGAGAGGATCTTAACCACAGTGCTGCAGTAGAAGAAAAGAACAATCAGGAAGGGAGAGAGTATTTCAAATGTCCCTCTATTCCTTTTTTTCTTCCTTTCTTCCCAGTGCCAGTAATAGAATTACCCTTTTGCCCTGGAGTTTAGTTGCCAACTGAAGTAAATTAAAACAAACTCAGCTGAGCTGCAATAGGGAATCAGGTAGCTCTAAGGGGACTTTGAATTACCAAGAAATGTGTGGAGTAAGTAGACAACTGAGGTATGAAAAAAAGGACCAAAAACTATTACATTTGAGAAGGTCTTAGGATGAGAGGAGAAAAAAGGAAGTGGGGGGGGAAAAAAAAAAGGGAATATATTGGTCTTTGAGTTGCACTATGGAGGTCACCAGGCTTTAGAACTTCAGCCTGAACCTTCCTTGCCTCACGTTGGTCCTCTCCAGTTCGAGGAGCTGCTGTTCTGCTGTGCTACCCTATGGCATGCCTTGAAAAAGTAGAAGCAGTGACGTGGTCTGATAGGATTGTGTCATCATTAGCTGTCAAATTTCAACACCTTTCTGTGCTTGTTTTCTTGTCAGACACTGCACATTTCTGCAATCCTGGATGAGGAACCAGAGATGGATGAGCACTTTGTTGTCACCCTGTTCAATCCAACTGGAGGAGCCAGACTAGGGACAAGAGTGCAAACGATGATTACAGTATTACAGAATCAGGCTCCACTCGGGCTTTTCAGCATCTACCCAGTTACAAATAGGTACTAAACATTCATGATTCAGTTAAAAGGAGATATTTTTGTATTCGTTAGAGATTTTGGTTTTGATTTGTATTCAGCAGAGATTTTGTTTTCAATCAATCCCTTTAACCAAATTCAGCTATCCAAATGTAAAATGTTCGTAAATTTGAAGAGTACACTCTCTGCCAAATACTATGACTGTTATGGAAAAGAACAGAAAGTCACGTATAATGGACTACTCATCATTAGAAATGTCAATTTTTCTATGAAGTTTTTTCATAAAGCAGTACTTCATTACTCCGTAAATATTCCACTAACAGTAACCTATGTTAAGAGTTCCAAACCTCCTAGTCATAGATTTTATAATTTATTTTTGGTTTCAAGCAGGCGTAAAATCCACTTTCACTTAGGGCTGGTTTTCAGAAGCAAATGAACCATATGGAATTACATTTTTACCAATCACTGAGCTTAAACTGTACAGCTGGTATGTTAAATTTCAGAACAGGTTTAAGAGTTTATTGAATTTCCTACAATTTTGCGAAGATATTGTGGTTAAGAAACATTAGACAACCTTGATTAACAAAGTTATCAGTCCATCAGATAGCAAAACTAGTTTTTTTATTATTATTATTTCTGTTGTGACTTCTGTGCTGGAATTGTACTGTAAGGACCTTCTTCATATGCTATGAAAATAACACTTTTTTTCCCTTTATTTTCACAATTCTCATGTTTAGGACAAATTTCCTCACAGTTGAAGAAGCCAATACTACAGTTTATTTGAAAGTTTTGCGGAGCAATGGGCTCAACGTGTCTGTGAGTGTGGAGTGGGAGACGTTGTCGGATACTGCATTTGGCATCAGTACGTTCATTTTATCAAGCGTGTCCACTGCTTTTGTCAGAGTGGAGATAGCCAGAGAGTAGACAAACTTACAGGACATGTAGCTTTGGAATCTAAATTCACATATTCAGACCTGATTAATGAATGTTTTTCTGAGCATGCCAAAATTCATTAAAGAGCTTGAGAGTAACATTATCATCAGTCACTTTTGCCAGAATTTCAGTAATTTACTGCTCTCCCTGCTGCTTGTAGGAACTTTATTGTCACTAGAATTTCATTTAACAAAATTTGAGGTTTACTACTTGTAACTTTGAATTTTTCTAACATTGTTTTCTATCATTACTTCCCATTTATGGGAGTCTTGGGCTGAAGGGATCCATCGTTTCATCTCTACTCACTTGTTCCCATTTGCATGCTAAGTGTTTTTTTGCTCCCGTACCGATATGTGTATAGCTACTCACTAATCCGGACTATCTAACAAAGTGAAAAAAAGGAAAATGCCTGATTTTGAACGTGGATGAATACTCTGTGTGGCTCATCAGCTGGTCTAACCTGTATGTGGGTTTGGGAGTTTAGTTCTGGCATTGCAGTGGTTTTTTTCTGTAGGCCAGTCAAACGACTTAGGCAATCTAAGAATCTTAGTGCCGTGCCTGCTTATTGTGGGAAGGAGAAAAAGGAGAACAAATCATTTTTGTAGTTTCTGTCACTTTTTTCACTACTTGCTATTTAACTAATTTTCTTGCTAGCTGGATTCCAAACTGAATCATTCTGAATCAAACTCAAATTGCCTATGCATCTTCCATATGAAATTGTAATATATAAAGAAAACATGTATTGCTTAACTCTGCTAATGTCCCCAGTACTATAAAATTTCTGTGCATTTATATACACTTATACAAACTACTTAAAGACAACTTCAACATTTCTGGTATTAGGTCTGGCTTTTCAAGTAAAACATGAAAATAGCATTGCAAAAGACCTCAAGAACAAGCAATGTTTTCTTCTATTATATTGCAGGGGGTAGTATCAGTGTCCTGTCTGTCTTGCAAAGTTTTATGGAAGAGGCAGCATCTAGCTGGTGTTTCTTTACCTCTGGAGAAATCCTGTATGGTGTCCTGCTGCGTATGCCTCCAGCTACGTTTTCTACTATCTACCAATGGAAAGGAGTTTTTGTTCCTGTCGAGGTAAATGTTTGCTTGCAAACACCAAGCAAGCTACTCAGTAAAGAATTTAAATCTCAGTTTTTCTTTTTTTCTTTTTTTTTTAATTATTCTTCTCTTAGAATTTCAGTATGTGGAATCCTAAGAGCTGCGTGCCTTTCCAAATCCATGCCTCTCCCTACCTTGTGGTTACTCACGGAGGAGACAGGCAGGGATCTTCCAACAACAGTGTGTATGTGTTCATGCCTGGACCCAGGCTGTTGAAGGTAAATCTGTTTTACACACAAAATTATAAAATAGTGGATTTGGAGAGAACCTCAGTGCGGCCTCCAGTCCAGCCATGTTTTAGAAAAGAGCACTCTCTTCTCAGTTTGTTTGGGGCCCTAACGCTCCACATGGCTGCAGTGTTGTAAGTTTTCACAGCTTGTGGCCTACTGTGCTTTTATATTTATATGTTGGTGATGGGGGGAAATGACCTGGGAAGTGAGGAAATAAATTGTGGAGCAGTCATAGAGCATTTTCTTTAAAATGTGTGGTAAGTTTTATTAATTTTGTAAATAAATGCCACATATAGAAATGCATTTGTTAAATTGTAAAATTATATATATATATAATTTCATATATTTTATAGAGAGCTTTATATATGTTCATGCAGTTTTTAAAAACATATATATATATATAAGCTTGTCACTTAAGATGGCTTCCAAAAACCTCTTTTGTCACATTTCCCTCACAGATACAGACTGTCTCTATTTTGGATACCAGACATGTGGAACATTTTGCTGTAGATGAAGAAGACTATTTGATTTTTGTGAGTCACTCGACCGGTTCCAGTTCCATCCAGGTTAGGATACATTTGCCTTCCCTGGCTTTGATACAGGTAGTTTGATTAGTTTTGAGCTTGAAATGTGAAGGGATAATAAAATCCATACATATGTATTTCTGAAAAAATACGTTTTTATTATGGATTTATAAGACTTAAAATTCGTATTCTTTTGAAGAACAAGCATAGCTCTCTGAAGGAAGGTAGTTAGTTACCAGTGTGTTTCTATCTTAATGTAGGGTCCATCTTAGAAACTAGGAATTTAATTCACTGCAAGTCTTCCCAGTTTTTCATAACAACACTTAATTTCTCTTCTCTTGGTAGTAATTACGAAAGTATAATGACAAGAGTATTTCATATTTCCACAGGTTTTCCAGTGGAATAATGATGTATTTGTGCTGCATCATCAACTTCCACTTTACAGAGCTCTGAACATAGCCTTGTTTCCTAGAGGAGGCATCATGTACCTGCTAGTTTCTTTGTCAAATACCAGCCAGAACATGCTCTTGTACCACTGGGTGAATAATGAGTTTAGGAATCTTCATCAGTTACCAGCAAAAGAAATAAAACATATGGAGGCCTGGATTTCTGGATCTGATATCTATTTAATTACTGCAAAAGGTATTTAGCAGAAGATGAACACTGACTTTGCTGAGTATATGCTGGTTTGCTTGGTAGTGAAGGCATTTAGACAGGGATTAAGGTGATATTATTATTATTACTGTTGTCATTGGTGGTGTTGGTGGTCTTTTTATTATTATTATCATTATTATTATTTCTACTATTACTAGTAGTAGTAGTAGTATCATCAGCATTGTTGCTTTGATATTATCATTATCATTATTAAACCTTATTGTCCTTATTAAGGATTGGTGTCCCTGCCCATGGCAGGGAGATTGGAACTAGATCTTTAAAGCCCCTTCCAACCCAAACCATTCCATGATTTTGTGGTTACTGGCAAGTGAGAACCATTTTATCAAAACAATCTCTGTTTTGTCTCTCAGAAAATAAAATCATTTCATTCATTCTCAAATGCTTATGGAACTGGTGAAATATTTTCCCAAGAAAAACAGAAAACAACTCCATTCATGTAGCTGCTGATTGCATCTTTTCTAAGATTTTCTGAGCTTTGTCATGTGAAAACATCATTGGTCTGAAAAGTTCATTTGTTTTTTTTGTTGCAGACATGACATTTTAGTTGTTGTTTTTCTGTTTGCCTGTTGAAAAATTTAGGCTGCAGTCTATAGGTTTCTTTGCAATTGACTGTTGCCTACTGGCAATCAGTGTTCTTATATGTCAGTGTGTGCAGAAAAGCCCTTAAATTATGGTTGGGTGGGTGAATGATCCCATGGAGATCAGTCATGCCATGGAGTTATGCACCAAGTAAAAAGGAATATATTATAATTTTCTTCACTTCGTAATTAAAGCTCTAAGAATGCAGAAAAAAAAGAAAGTAAGTTTTGTTGTTTCTCTACTTTGCAGAATTTGGAAATTCTTCTGAAATTTTCATCTGGGAGACAGGGCAGTCTACCTTTAGGCACTTTCAGTCTCTTCCAGTCTGCGCCATAAGAAACGTCCATGTTTTCATGCCTCCTTCAGGTTTAGGTAAGACTTAAATGACAACATTTGTTCAAATCCTGGGAATTGCAGAAAAATATGCGCTCACTTTTTTGTATTATTATGCAATTTAAAAGTTACTATGATCATTTTGCTGCCAAGGACATTTCTGGTGTTACAAGGAGAACTTTTATATAAGTCACTGAATATTACTGTGGTTTGTTTTGTGTTTTTTTTTACTCCTTGCTCGATGTAGTTCACATTCTCCTGTCTGGTAAGGACACAACAACGCTGTATTCTTGGAACTCGGAAGGGAACCAGTTCTCTGTGATGCTGCAAGCCCCATATGCAGATCATATCACTTCAGCTACTGCAACGTCTCTGAACTCCAGCAAGAGCTTGATCGCTCTGTCCCAAGAGTCCAACTCCCAGATTTATGAGCTGACCACTGTCTCAAACCAGTCAGATTTTATACCTAGGTAGGTTTTGTGGGTTTTTTGTTTGTTTGTTTTATATAACTTTCTCCCAGCACCTGCCTTTGTTTTTCTGTTTTATACTGTTCTGGATACAGTGGAGAGCCTTATATACTTACGTGTGCAGTGTGCTTATTAACATTATAGAGAATTTTTTATAGGTAAGTGTTAAAATAGCCTGAGGTCGAGCTGCCTCACAGCTGGCTTTAAAACATGGCAAGAAAGGACTTGGAGCTATGACTTGATTTTCTTTAAGCTTTTATTTAGGATAAATTAAATTACTTCCATAATTTCAGTTGCTCTATGATCTATTGTAATAAAAAAACCCCAAACCGCCAAGCTCCCTTTCACCCCCCCCAAAAAACCCACACCCTTTAAACCAGGAGTGCTTTCTAAGTTCATTAATCAGCTATCCTCAGTTTATAATTATTTGATGTGTGCATTTTTATGCTAGTTCAGGTGAACTGATATTTGACCCTGGGGTCATGGAAGCTGTGGTAGCAGTCAATATCCTGGATGACGTCATCCCAGAGGAGGAAGAATGCTTCAAAGTGTGGTTGAAAAACCCTAAGGGAGGTGCAGAGATTGGTGTTCATGGTTTTGTTAACATAATTATTCCTTCCAATGACAATGCCTACGGAATCATTGCATTTGCTCAGGTAAAACTACTAAGGTGAATCATTACAGTATGTATTTATAATTTCTGAATAACAGAAAGCATAGTAAAACTCTGAGCTGGTGGATGCGACAGGGTTGATCTTCTAAAGTCGTGTAGAAACCCAAGTTAGAAGCTCTTGAACATCCATTTAGCATTGCAATAGGATCAGATGATAGAAACTCAGTCTGTCCCCATTCTGACATTTTTTAATCCTATTGCATTTAGATTGACACATTAGTTTATCAGCTTGGTTTGCAACAACTTAAGAATTAGGTTTTCACATGGCAAATATGATACAATCATGGAGTTGCTACTGCTTGGTTAATCAGGGGAATTAATTAAAAGGAATCTGAAGATCCTTTTCCCCTGAAAGAGATACTAACTGGGTTATGCCACAAGATGAGCCAGCTTGCCAGAACAAAATCATTTATTTGGAAAAAATGTCAGACTGAAGGTATTATTTGGAATATGTAATTCTTAAATCATCAAACACTGTAGAAGTTATCTAGACAGGCATATAGTAAATGTGTACTAAAAATATATAGCACAGAAGAATTGTTACTGAAATGAAACACTGCATTGCATTATGAGGAGGGTGAGTAACAGTAAAGTAAAAGCAGAAAAAATAAGTCTCTCTTGAAGGTCCCTTTATTTATTATCTACTTCGTGTGTTTTGGACATAAAATGCTGTACTGAAAAAAAACAACCCAAAACCTAAAAAAATGGAATGTTGGGCTTTTTGCCTTAGGATAAAGAAGCCAGACATTTTAAATTCTCCGTGAAACCTGGAAGAATTTAGTACCTCGAAAAGTTAGGACTTAAACATGTAATCAATGAACATGTATTTAGCTACTTAATAGTAGACTAACATATTGATGCCCAGTGTCAGTGGCCCCCATTGAATACCCAGATCCCTAAAGAAACTTTTTGTTATAAGGAAATATTGTTATGGTTCCACTATTTAATGTTTTCCAGAGTTCTTTATTTAAGCAAGTTGAAGAAATGGAACAGGACAGCTTAATCACCTTGAATATTGAACGTTTAATAGGAACATATGGACGAGTTACAGTAGAGTGGATCGCTAATGGGAGCATAAGTGATGTATTTCCAGCTTCAGGAATGGTACGTAATAACATCACTGGTGTTAGGGAAGCACTGACTGGGTTGTCTCAGACAATAGATGCAGATGTACTGAGGGAGAAGTACACGTCAGATTGCCCTGCTCTCCCGTTAATTCCTGCTTCCTGGTCCTTTCCTGTGATTCTAGCAGTCTGCACTTTTGGCTGGCGCATAACACCGCAGCATCATTCTTGCGCTTCTAGAACCAGATGCCCTCCAGGCACTAGAAATACGTATCTGTAGTATCCTCTCTTCCCTTCTTCCCACTGTGAGATCCAGCAGCTTCTGTCAAATCATTTGCGGAGGTGGGAATCTGGGGGCATTTGCTCTTCGTCCTGACCTTCTTAGTGCAACTGAGAGCTCCAGTGGCCTAGGAGAATAACACAAACTCCAGTTTTCCCTGTTTACGAGACTGTTCAGATTTCCAGCCACTCTTGGCATACTTTAGGAGCGATAGATGCCAGGTTCTTTAAGTCAAGGGCCTCCGTCTGGTGGCCATCTGTAGAAGACAGAAAGCCCTATGGCAAAATGGCCCTGTTTGCCTAAAGCAAAGACACAGCTGAGGGAGAACAGGGCCAAAACTTTACACCCAAAAATAATGGATCTGAAGTAAGATAAAAAATCCAGAGAAAAGCCAAGAAGAGGGAAAGTCAAGGATGCCAAAACAATCATACTGAAATTGTTAAAGCACTCCTTGAGCGTTCTGGGTGGAAAGCTACATGATTTCCCTCCACAAATTTGCACCTAGGAAGAGACAGAAAGGCAAAGTAAAAGCGTAATGCTATTCATTGAAAATTTCTATTTATCCTTCAGAGTGTGTGTAGCCTAAGTGTTTATAGACAGGTCTTACCTGGTGAGAGAGAGACCTAATTAAGTGACCAGGATTTTGAATTTAAAAATAATAGATAGACAAAGCATTTACCAATAATTTTATCTAAAAAAACCCAACCCCAAACTAAAACAACAAAAAAATCAACAAAACTGATGACTGGGCATTTCTTCAGTTAGCAGTGATTTTGATATATATTACGTGCTCATAACTCTTTTGGCGTATTCATATGGGGTGAATTGACCACGGCTGGCTGAGAACCCCCACCCAGTTGCTCTCTTACTCCACCTCCTCATCAGGACGTGGAAGAAAATAAGGTGGAAAAGCTTGAGACAAAGGCATTTTAATAAGCAAAAGCCACACATGGAAGCAAATCTAAAAGTGGAATTTATTCAGTAGTTTCCATCAGAGAGAGATGTGCAGACACTTCTTGAGAAGCAGGCTATGTCCTGTGTCTGCAATGGGAACAATACAGGAAATCTCAATTAAACATGAGGATTATATGCACAGCCTGGGTAATAAACAGGAGGAACTGGAGCTCTGTTGTGAGTCAGAAATTTATTATGTCATAGGAATAATTGAAACACAGTGGGACAACACATGGCTAGAGGATCATGATATGTGTCTATAGGCTGTTTCATAAAGACAGGTAGGGAAGAAGAGGAGGAGTCTCTCTTTAAATTAAGGAGAACCTTGAATGTGTAGCAGTCAACTACGGTGATTGTGGAGGCCCTGTTGAATGCCTATGGGTAAAGATCAGAGGGGTCATCCCCACAGAAGATCTAACAGTAAGCATCTGCTACTGACCTCCAAAGTAAGATAATAAGGACAGCAAATAAATATCTGTGTTACTTAAGCAAGCTCAGATCAACAAAATCCAGCTCTTACAGGTGATTTGCACTACCCAGATGTTTGTTAGAAGAACACAGCAGCAGCTCATATGCCATCTGTAAGTTCTGGCATGCATGAAGGACTGCTTCCTCATACAAATGTTAGATATGCCAACCAGGAATGGGGCACTGCTGATCTTAGAATCGTAGAATCATAGAATAATTCAGGTTGGAAAAGACTCTTGGGATCATCGAATCCAACCATTAACCCAACAGTACAAGTTCACCCCTAAACCATATCACCCAACACCACATCTAAGTGACACTTGAACACATCCAGGGATGGCGACTCAACCACCTCCCTAGGCAGTCTGTTCCAGGGTCTGACCACTCTTCCCGTGAAGAATTTCTTCTCTTTCTCTGAAGTATTTCTTCTCTTTCTTGCTGCTCACAGACCAAGAAAAACTGCTTTGTAATATATCAGTTAGTTACAGCCTTGGCTGCAGTGATCACGGTATTGTGGAGTTTGGAATTCTGCTGAGCATGTGGTGGAAGATGGGTAGTAAGACAAAGGTTTTAGATTTTAGAAGAGCAGACTTTAGCTCACTCAGAGCTCATCTGGGAGGGATTCCATGGGAAGCTCCCATGAAGGATGAAGGAGCTACTGAGTGCTGGGAGTTTTTCAAGATCTCTCTGTGGGAAGCACAAAAACAGTTCATCCCTTTCAGACACAAAGGAAGTAGGTGGAGAAGGAGACCTGGACCACTGGGCTAACAAGAACTTTGTGAAGTTCAGCAAGGACAAATGTAAGGCCTTGCACCTAGGCAAACATAAATTTGTGAGTGCAGCTCAGGCTGGGATCTAACTGGCTGGGGAACAGCTCTGTGGAAAGGGACCTGGGGGGTCTTTGTGGGCAAATAGCTCAATATGGGTGAATAATGTGCTGCTGCATCCCAGGAAGACAATGGGATGCTGGGCTGCATCAACAGTACTCAGCACTGGTCAGGACAAACCTGGAATCAGTACTGTGTTCAGTTTTGTCCCTGCTGTGCAAAAAAAGATGTGGACAGGCTGAAGAGGGTCCAGAGAAGGACCACAAGGGTGATCCAAGGATTGGATACAATTGGATACAATTACTGCTGAGGACATTCTGATTGGACACAAGAGGAAGATTCTCAAAATGGGAACAATCAGGCCTTGGAATAATCTACTCAGGGTACTGACACATTTCTCATAATTGGAGACTTTGAAGATTCAGATGGGCAGGTTGCTGGGCCATCTTGTCTAGACCATGTCTTTGTCAAGAAATGTTCAACCAGGTGATCCTTGAGATCCCCTCCAACATGAGATTCTATGATTCTGTAATATGATGATTGAATTATAGATATTTATATTTGTATATATGTGTGTATGCATATATATTTAATTGGTAGTGTTTTACAGAGAGTAAAACAGTTGGTGTAACATCATTAGGAAGAAGTTTGACTTTTCTTTTGCCCTCCCTCTGAAATTTTAGATTACATTTTCAGAAGGTCAAGCCCTGTCCACGATCACCCTGACAATTCTTGCGGATGGTGTTGCAGAGCTTTCAGAGACCGTGGAAATCACACTCGCTCGTGTTACCACTGTGGGTGTGCAGGATGCTGCAAAAGGAGCCGTCATTGACCCCAAAAGGGCAAGGGCTATACTCACCATTTTACCCAGTGACTCTCCACACGGTGTGATAGGGTGGCATATGGAGTCTCTCTTTGTTAAAGCCACAGAGCCAGAAGGTAAGTCTGTTTCTTGATTCATAGGGAAAAAAAAGTTTTTTTCAACATCAGCATTGTTGAACCTGTAACATTTTTTATATGTAATAAATATAAAATATAAAAAATATTTTACTTTTTATATTTTACATTTTAGATTTTATGTATTTTATTTATATATCAGGAGATGTAGTGATAGCATGAGGGGTAAGGGTTTCATACTGAAATACGGTAGGTGTAGATTAGATATCAGGAAGAAATTCTTCACTGAGAGAATGGTGAGGCACTGGAACAGGTTGCCTCATCTGAGGCAAACAGTAAGTTTGCAGATGATATGAAATGGCATGGGAATGTTATCATTCCTTGAAAGGAGGGTGTCGCCAGGTGGGAGTCAGTCTCTTCTTGCAAGTGACAAGTGGAAGGACAAGAGGAAATGGCCTTAAGTTGCCCAGGGAGGTTCAGATTGGATATTAGTGAAAATTTCTTCACAGAAAGGGCTGTCAAGTCTTGGAACAGGCTGCCCAGGGCAGTGGTGGAGTCACCATCACCAGAGATATTTAAAAGTCTTGTAGATGTGGTGCTGAAGGACATGGTTTGGTGGTGGACCTGGCATTGCTAGGTTAATGCTTGAACTCAGTGATCTTAAAGGTCTTTTCTAACCTAAACAGTCCTATGATTCTATGCTCAGGGAAGCTGTAGCAGCCCCCTCCCCGGCAGTCTCCAAGGCCAGGTCGGATGAGGCTTTGGGTGACTTAGTCTAGTGGGAGATGTCCCTGCCCATGGTGGCGGTGTGCAAACTAGATGATCTTTAAGGTCCCTTCCAACTAAAACTTTTCTATGATTCTGTTTTTTTTCTAGAAGTAATTTGTAGCAGAAATATCCTTTAAAATATGTAGCTGTGCTATTTCATTACACTCATTTTATGCTGTATTCTTCATTTGATTTATCAACATTATCCAGTCATTCTCGTAAATTGTTACAATATTGTAATTATTAAAATATTGGCATCTTATATTTCAAATCATTAATACATACAATGTTTCTATTTAGACAAACAGCTGAACCTGACCATTTAATGGGATTAATATATTGTTTAGAGTAACTTACACAGAGATTTTCATCATGAACGGGGTCAGAAAGGGAAGCTTTTTGTTCCGCAAGTTAGGGGAAGGTGGGAAGTAGGCAAATTTATGAAAAATATGCTTTCCATCAGAATATTATTGCAGATAAAACTTCCTCAAGTATTTTATTTTGAAGTGAATTATTATTGCCCCTTTTCTAGCACCTAGAAGTATTGTGAAGGCATTCTGTTATTTCCTCACATATCTGCCTCTTGCAAGCAGCTCCTGTACAATTAGTCAAGATGAAAGCCAAGCAGAGCAAGGGTTAAAACAATCGTGTCTTGATTATTTTTCTTTGTTACAGGGCAACTGAATTCAACTACTCTCACTTTACAAATTATTCGAGAACAAGGGTTTGTTGGAGAGATTGCAGTTCAGCTGAGCACTGCGCCCAACTTCGAACTCGCCCTCTCCAACCAGGCAACAGAGAATGAGGATTATATACTTGAAAAGAAGACAGTCATTATGGCGGAGAACACAACAATGACTTCTGTTGTAGTCACTATTTTGCCTGTGAGTAGCCTTGTGAGTAGCACAACTTTAGCTAAAAATATCATTGAAGGAAAAAGAAAATGGTACAAATGTAACAAAAGTAGGGTTTAGCATTCTAGAAGTGTCTAGGATGGGATTCTTCTCTCATCAGATGGTTGTATACTAGTAAGAATGCAGCCATCTGTTTCAAAGGAATCTGAGTATTTATCACTGACAAAATTCTTTGTTTTGCTGTAGTCCCAAGATTCACATATACTAATGACAGAGAAAAAATTATCAGTGTCATTGGTGCTTGCTCTTTTTTCAACTTGTTGCAGGTTTTTACAGAGGATCTATTTTACTTTACATGCCTCTTAACAGACTTTTTTTCTGTACTACAGGAGAAGTTAATTTTCAACCAAAGATATGTATGTTCTTTAAATATATTCAGAATGCTTTTCAAGTTCTGGCTTAGTTTTTGAAATCTAGCTGCTTTTCTTATAGATAGAAGAAACTGGTGACAGCCAGCAATACTTTGCACCTTTCTTACAGATCTGGAATTTGACTGCCAACTTAAATTTTTAAAACTCAAATGAGGTAGTACTTTTCACCTTTCATATGGTGTTAAGCAGGGGATTGGTTTTATGGTCCCAAGTGCTGAGAATTTTTGGACAGTAAGCAACCTACAAGTAGTCAGCTTTCTGCGTGTGTTGTAACTTAGCATGTTTTATTTAAAAAGTGGCATTTAAAAATGTTTTTGCAGGATGATGTTCCTGAATTACAGGAAGGATTTATAATTAATATTACTGTTGTGCAACTGGTTGATTCTCCCACTGGAAGTCAGCCAAGTGTGAAGAGGCTCGGGTTGGAAATAGCTGAAATAACAATCGAAGAAAATGATGATGCCAGAGGAATATTTGGTTTCAATGTTACAAGAGTAAGTAAATGTTGGTGAAAAATATTTATAGTAGCATTCCATCAGGAGAGTCTGTTTTTTCGTAGCAGTTTTGATAATGGTCTAATAGACTTTACAACATAAATTATTCTGGATAAAAAGTCCAGATACCAGACAAACAATTCCTTCTTAAAAGGTTCTTAGAAATTAGTAGATTAAATTTATTAGAGGACTAGAAGTGCTAAAACTTATGTCATAGAGTATTCTGAAAGGGACTTTAGCAGGTCATCTAATCCAGACTTTTGCCGATAACAAGGTCAATACTAAATTCAGACCAATTCGCAAGTCATTATGCAATTTTTCGATATTTGTCTAACCTGCAAGTCAATATGGGCAAAAAAAAAAAAGAAAAAAGAAAGAAAAAAAGGTTGCTGCGACACTCAGCAGTTCCCTGTTGATTTTACAGGATATAACTGGAGCTGTTGCTGGTTATGAGGTACCACCACCACAGAATGTATTGAAACTTCCAGTTGTTCGACAGGCGGGGAGGTTTGGGTCAGCAACTCTGTATTGGGAAGCCATTCATTCAACGGCCAGCTTTGAAGATTTCACACCATCATTTGGAAACCTTACATTTGCAGATGGGCAGGTATGTGCTTGGTGAAAGCTTAACTATCTCTAGATTAAAAGTTTAAGAGTTTCTCAAGTTTTCTTTGAGCAGAATTTACATCTTTTCAGTGAAAATATTTTATGTGTGGCCTTATGCGTGTGAATAATGCTCCTGACTTCAGTCCTTTAACGTGGAGAATCAGAATGTTCATAAACATTCAACAGATAAGGTTTTATGCCTTTGATGCCTCTGCAGGTGAAGACATAATTTCTAACAATAAAAGCTGGTACATTGAAAATTTGTAACATTACCTGTCTTCTCTATAAATTCTCAGAATAAGCCTATGTGTTTTCTTAGCTGTGCACTGAATATTCTCTTAAATATCATTCTTGCCCTGACAATACTGAGTGTATACAAGAGGATTTGATTTCAAGTGAACAGAGCTGGTCTTTGGCAAATAGAACTTTATACTTCATCAACAGAATTCTCACCAAAGCAGAGCTGTCTGCTGGTTTCAACATACAAGATTCGTGTTCATGGAATTAAAGGCACTTTTGAAATTTTATTATCTTTTTATAACTATACAAGTATGATAAGAAATAAGCACAACTGAACAATACGTATTAATCTATTATTAGATAAAATTTACCTATTTTAATTTCATTTTTTTTCCAAATTATGAACAGAATGTTATAAATGAAACTTCATTGCTCTCTTATTTTTTAACAATTTCTGCAGGCTACAGGAGAAATAGAAATTACAATCGTAGATGACAGTGAAGTTGAATTCCTTGAGATATTCAAGATTTCCCTGGTGAGGGTCACAGGTGGTGCAAGACTAGGGGATGACACTCTGGTAACTGTCACTATTCCGCCAAATGATTCCCCTGTTGGAGTATTTGGGTTAGAGGAAAAGAACGTAAGTTTGATTTGGATTGAAATCTTTTCTACTAAAGCTAGGTAGTGAGTTTGTGTTACTCACACATAGCCTGTTTTGGTAAGCCTTCATTGCAGCGAAAGATGTGACTTCATTGAAAGGCACATTGGCAGTTGTCTTCATCTAGCTGTGTAGGATGGTAACGAGAATGAAAGTGCTGCTGTAAAGATGTAGATTTCTGTATGGCTGATTCAATTTATTTCAGTATATTAACAATTCAGGATATCTCATGTTGGATTTCTGGCAGTCTGTTGAATGTTAGAATGGTTTTGTAATAACCTCTATTCCTGAAAGTAGATTTTGGAAAGCAATTATGAAATGTATCCCCTCTTAGTTCTTGTCAGTGAGTGATTCTTCTGCTCTCCATTTTGCTGGTGCTGTGCCGACTTGTGACTCATTGTAATTGTTTTGAATCATAGAGCATACAGAAATAACGAGTGACTAATCTTTGCTAGCAGAATTCAACATGTTCCTTACATTCTTCCTGTTCATTTTCACTCTTGCCTTCATTGTCACCGATGATGCTTTTCGTTGTTCAGCTTCAGCCAGTACCGATGCCCTTTGCTGCTGCCTTTCCCACTTCCTCCTTCTCTTTTTTGATCAGGTAACAGTGAGGGAACCTCAGACACCTGATGACCCTGCTGCAGTGGTATTGCTCACTGTAAGTCGAAGTCAAGGAGGACGAGGAGCAGTTAAAGTGCTGTGGATTCTCGAGGAAGCAGCCAGATATGATCTGTCCCCTCTGAATGGTACCCTTCACTTCAATGAGGTATTTCTGATATTGCAATGAATTATTTACTGTTACATTTAGAAATACTTTCTTCTTATTATGTACATTTGCATGGGATTTTTTACATGTTTGTAGAAGTAGGGGTGTATGTAATGCACTAGGAAAAGACCAGTTCAAACTGGTGACGTTGTCAGTGTGCAGCATTTTTCCAAACAGGAAAGGAAAGCTGATGTGCTGTTTTTGAGCTAGCATAATGTAACCATCAGGAAGAGAGGCTTTCAAATCTAAATTACTTTTACAATTTAAAAAAAGAAAAAGAACAAGAGTGTCCTGACTGACAAGAATGATTGCAGCAACATTTATTGCATTTCAGTATCAGACAACTGAAAGAGAAAACTGATATCAAAAGAGGGAGAAGGATAAATGAATGATCAAAATTTGCAGATTTTAAAAAATATATAATCATAGAATCATAGAATGGCTTAGGCTGGAAGGGACCTTAGAGATCATTTAATCCAACCTCCCTGTCATGGGCAGGGATGCCTCTCAACTAGATCAGGCAACACATGGGGACTGAATGGGAATAAAACACTCTAGTGACTTTCAAACTGGACATAGTTATTTGATTCATGTTTTGTGGCACGTTAACTCTGAAGTACGAGCCAAAGTATTATTAGGCTATTGTTCTTCTCTTCATATTCATCTTTTACAGCTTATTAAAAATGTTTAATGAAGAAAAGTGTTTTTACATAAAGCATAATCTATTCTGCCTGTAAAAGGCTATTTTGCATTAAATAGATAGGCATATTGGGTGTTTCTTTTATTCAGCTGGAAAAATAACATTTTTTGGTATCACCATGAGTATCTGGCAAAGTTTTTCTATAATTTTGGGGTCCTTCCTCTACTGATCAGCCTGAACATTGTTTTTCTCTTCCTGAAGCTCTTATATATGCATATATGTAAGAATACAAGTATGTATTTATGAAGTACTAAATTATACAATATGTACCTACTTTTCCCCTATATGCTTATTTTAAGCATTTACTGCTGCCCACTGACAAAAACGTGGGTTAGATAACAATTTGCTATGAGCTAATCTATGTAAATTTATTAATGTTGATCCTTAGAATGTATATATTTGTTTGAATATGCACTTTCTGATGGAAAATATTTTTCTATCAAGTGTTTCCTCTAGGCGGAAAATTTCTATGTGAATGCAATTTCAAAATAATCATTATTCAGCTGAAAACAGCCAGCTTATTTTTGGAGTGGTTCGAGAGATGATTTTTGGTATTTATTAATCTGTGGCAAAACATTTCAGCCAGATCAGACCTGTCATATTTTGAAAAAATATAAAGAATTTGTCAAGCATATGCATGCTTAACATTAGGTTTGTTAAAGAAATTGTTAAAGAAAAAAAGCTTCTTTGTAATTCCATATTTTGTTTAGTTTCACTTAATGTCTTTATGTGATGCAGACTGAATCACAGAAGGTGATTGTTTTACATGTGGTTCAAGATGATCAGCTGGAGGGGAATGAAACATTTGCCATTCAGCTACTCTCTACGGGTGATGCAGAGATATCCCCTGTAAATGGTAAAGAATTAATTCTGTTAATTACGTTCTCTTTTGGGACATTTTGCATGAGAATTCTTGTAAGTCTGTTCATATCATTTTAGTCTGCAATACTTAATGTTCTATATGCAACTCGTTGATAGCAGTTTTGACTGTCAGATTTTTTTTCCGTAAGTTATTTCCTAGTCTGAAGAAATAAAAGAGAAAGTTAGATCATAATTTTTCATTCTACGGTAGTTCCCGGTGTAGACTTTTGTGTTCAGGTGGTTAACATTCTCCATGGAGAATTCTTTGACAAAAATAAACAAAAAATCAAATGCAAGTTCAGATCTCTAAGAATCGTAGAGTAATTTAATTTGTAAAAGACCAACCAGGGTGGTCATCTAGTTGAAAACCTTGCTTAAGCAACAGGAGACTTCACAATTAGGTCAGGTGGCTGGATGCCTTTTCCACTCAAATTCTGAATACCTCTAAGCATGAGGATTCCATGAACTCTCTGGGAAGCTTGTGCTTAACCACTTATGTCACAAAATTTATGAAAATTTCCACATTATTTAGTTTTCATTAACCATGAGAAGCTTTGTTCTCTTTGTAGGCGTTGCAACCATCATTATTGTGGGTGATGAAGGAGCTTCTGGGGTGGTTGGGATAGCCCATTCATCCAAGCATGTTCTGATTGGAGAACCTTCAGGAAATTATAATGGAACTGCCCTCATTAGGTAGGTACATCACTCATTTTTCCAAAGGAAGGACAACAGCTCAGTTTCAAAAGCTACGAGAATTGACATTTGGCAAGAGTTTCTTGAGTGCTGCATTTCATTATCACTTCTAAAATCGAACTATTTTTAAAATTAGTTCCTTATTTTTGAAGAAAATGAGAACATAATACGCATGTGGTTTTTCAGTATTACTGGAGAGCTCCAAGTATTCCTCTCAGACTTTATATTATTTACAACACTGATGCATTAAAGGAAAGGCAATTCTAACCAAAATAAGGGGGTGAGGAAATAAATGACTTTTAAAGTCACGTTGTGCTTTTCAGGATTCAGTTCACCATTGGTGTCTGA
This sequence comes from Apaloderma vittatum, assembly GCF_000703405.1. Taxonomy (NCBI): domain Eukaryota; kingdom Metazoa; phylum Chordata; class Aves; order Trogoniformes; family Trogonidae; genus Apaloderma; species Apaloderma vittatum. Next base: position 18,737 of record NW_009704381.1, read on the forward strand.
ACTGTATTTCAGTATATTTCTATGATGTGTAACATAACCACAGTGGGAACTGGATTTTTAGTTGAAACAAGGTAAAGTTATTTCACTGCATTCAGTCAGCTGATCACAGAATGAAGAAGTAAAGGTGTTACCATACCTTCTAAGAGTATTGGAAAAAACATTTCTTTCATGCACAGCGATATGAGATACTGTCTGTCTCTGGATTGACTATCAAATATTAAAGGTAGAAAATAAAACCTGTGTTTGTGTTCCTACCTGCAGCCTGACACGTGGCCCGGGGATTTTTGGTGAGATAGTAATATATTGGAATATAACACCTCCTCATCACACAGAATTTATTGAGACATCGGGGATCTTGACAATGCGAGACAGACAGTCTGCAGCAGTTGTTCTAATACAGGTATACGAGAGATTTTATACCAGCGACTATTTCAAGTACTTCCTTTTATTTAGTTATTATCTCGGCTAGAAATTCATTATACCTCTCCCTCTGGAAATGGTGTAAATCCTTTTAGTTTTCATTGGTTCTTCTCTCTAGGCTGTGGATGACAACCGTCCTGAGGAGAAGCATTACTACCAGTTTCAACTAACTGGAATCAGTTATGGAGGACTCATAAATGAATCTAGCAGCACAGCAAATATTACCATGGCCTCCAGTGATTTTCCGTATGGAAAGTTTACATTTTCACAGGAACTGTTACAAACAACAGAAGAAGAAAAATGGGTATTAATTTAAAATTCCTTCTTATGTAAATTAAGATATAAAATATAGATATCAATATTGTTGCTCGATCTATGCTTAACTTGAGGAGAAAAAAAAAAAAAAAGAAAAAGAAAAGAGATTGATTCTACATTTATCATAGCACAGTCTCCAGAATGGCTGTCTGAGCCTTCCGGAGTTTTTTAATACCCTGGGAAAAAAAAGCTAGCTGCCAAGTTGCACGTACTCTGTACTTACTAAGACAAATTGTTGTCATTTGACAGAACTATTGAAAAGGTGCCTTTAGAACAGTCTCCTAGAGACAACTAACAGAAAAAAAACAAAACCATTTTTAAAGAAAATGTCCTCTTTCCTTCAGGTTAACATCACTATTGTGCGTTCCAGGGGATCCTATGGCGAAGTTCGTCTTTGCTTTCAGATAATAAATGGGACTGCAGAGGAGGGAGCTGATTTCACTCCTGCAGTGAGGGAATTGTTGTTTGAACCACATGAGGAGAGTAGAACAATTTTGGTTGAAATTCATGATGATGACTTTCCTGAAGGTCCTGAAGACTTTTCAGTGATGATTACCGAGGTGGAACTCCAGGGAAGGTAAAGATGAATGGGGATGAACGGCGAACCCAGTTCTAATAATGGCATAAAGATTTTTCTGATTAAGGCTTATTAAAGCTAAAAGTACATAAAAATTGTGAAGTTGCCTTAAATTCAAATAAGAAGATAAAATTAGAAAGAAAAAGTGAAAGATACACTTTTCTCTGAGTTAACTATATATAATAGTTTGAATAAATGTGACCAGAAAGTTTGTCAGAAAATAAAAATATTTGTGGTAACTGACAAATTGTAATACCTGCATCATAGTAGTTTCACAAGTATTTTTTATGTAATTCTTTTTTATGTTCTTGCAAGTGGATTTGATTTTACTGTAAAGGAAAATGGTCTACAGATAGATCAACCTCCAGTAATAGGAAATATCTCCACAGTACGAATCACTATAGCAAAAAGTGATAATGCAGAAGGCATCATAGAATTTGATCCACAGTATATCCTCCTACAGGGTAAGTTTGCCCTAAGTTTTCACAGTGCTTTAGAAAATATGTCTGTGGTTATTGACTAAATTTTGAAGAAAAATAACTTTTTCTTAATTATTCATGCAGTGGAAGAGGATGCTGGATTAATCATGATTCCTGTTGTGAGAAGGCGTGGAACTTATGGCTATGTGACAGCTGATTTTCTTTCTCGAAGTATTTCTGCACTTCCCAATGGTGTTGACTATGTTCTCCATAATGATTCCATAATTTTTGATCATGGCCAGAACAAGACTTTTATTTATGTTTCTATTATAGATGACGAAGAGAGGTAATTGGTTTTTTGAATATTTAGTCTCTAACTTATCTCTTGAGAAATCCTTTTTTTTAACATGTGTGGTATGCTTGTGTGTAGAACTGGAACTGAAAAGTAATGCAGTGCTGAAAAACCACGTAAATTTAAAAGGGAAAAAAGAATCTATTCTTAGAATTTCATAGTTCTTGTTAAATGTTATGCATATTCAAACATTTTTAATTAAGTTATAGGTAATTTTATGTGTTAAAAGTACTGCTTTGCATAATTAAATATTCTGCTTATTTTGTTTTCAAATTTAACACAGGGAAGGAATAGAACATTATTTTTATTTCGACTATCACCATTCTTTGCAAATGGAGAAATCTTCTACTGTATGCTGACAGAGATAACCTTTGTATACCTTCAAAGAGATCCAGTTGGATGCGTGATTGAATTACTAAGTGCAGCTTTAATTTGTTTTTTTTTTCTCCTCTCGGATGTCTCAGGACCTCTTTTTCCTTTTTCCCTGCAGTGAATTTGCAGAGCAGTTTGAAATCCAGCTGACAGGAGCCACTGGTGGGGCCATCCTCGGGCTCCACTTAGTGAGCCAGGTCACTATTGCTAAAAGTGACTCCCCCCAGGGTATCGTGAGGTTTCTCAACCAAAGTCGAATTATTCTTCCCAACCCCGACACCCTCATGGCAGTTTCCCTGGTGCTGGAAAGGACTGGAAGATTGATAGGGGAGACAGAGGTGGGTCCTGGCCGTCAAAAAACACATGCTTTCCAGTGACTAGGTCAAAAAGCTCCTGAATTTTCCTTCAGGAGCTTCTTCGTGATTCATTTCTAGTGGGATAGCTGTGGATTTTCATCGGGCATGAATTAAATATAGTTGCAGTATAACATAGAATGTTGTTACCCTTTTAATCTCTTTCTCCTCCTGCTTTCTTTCTTTTATTATGATCTAGCCTACTTTGCTTTGAAATATCTCCTCATCCCGTCAGAAATATGGTTAATTTCATGCACCACCATTTAAATTTAATTTAGTTGCATTACTTCCTGAAGATGGTCAACTTTTATTCAGTAAATAATTTATTGAGAGTTTTCTAGATTTTGTTCTCTGCTCTACACAGAACACTGTCAAAACAAAGGTATAAATATGAACCAAGGCAGGACTTTCACAGTCTTGTCAAACAACTGGAAGATTGCCCATAAAGGCCATCCTCCCCTTGTCTCCCTATATAAAACCTGGTTTTCCTGCTTTTGAATTTTTCTAGAAAGCTGAAAAGCATTTAAAATGCCCAAAATAATAAAGTGATGAAAATGACCTCCTCAAAAATAATCTAATTTGTGGGAAATTGTTAAATATTTAAAAATATTCTAGTTTCTAATCAGGATGAAGAAGTATGAATCATCATTTGAGGGATCAAAAACCTCTAATGCAGACACTTAAAAAAATATTTGTCCTCTCTGTCTTCATATCACACTTCACAGGGAATGGTTTTGGTCATGATTATTCATTTGGGGAGCTTTGGAAAACAATTAATAAAAGAGAGAGTGAGAAATAGAAACTGGCCTGTGTGTTTCCTGTTAATGTGTTAAAGAAATCTCAGTTTTCTTTTCTATTACTAGTATCTAGAATTTCACAAACTGGCGTTGTGGTTAAGTAACACTTCAAAATGTTCGTTTATAATCTGTCATGTCTGTTTTTCCAGAGGATTATATGATATCACGTGTACAACTAACTATGAATCTTTTATATTCCATATTAACAGTAAAGATTTAAACATAGCTAGTTGCCAGATGCAGGAACTTTTGTTTCACTTGCATTACTCTGTTGTTTCTTCCTCTGGGAGGCAATTAAAATATGTCACCACTCTGAATCTGAAACTGATCTTTTCCACAGATTAATTGGGACGTCTTGGGGCCCAATTCAGAAGAAGTTTTATCTCCCCTGAATAGTGACATTGGTGACCCTGTGAGTGGATCATTTTACTTTGGAGAAGGAGAAGGGGGTCTGAGAGCTATTGATCTACGCATCTATCCTCATGAAGAAGTTGAAGTTCAGGAGATCTTCATTATTAGACTGAGCCTTAAGAAAGGTGAAACAGAAATAGATCCTAAGGCAAACAACATTACACTAATGGTAAGTCATTATTGCTTTTCTTCTGGGATCTCTGTTGATACTGGTATTTATGCTGCAAATCTTCTAAAAATTAATAACTATTTCGTATTTTGTCATTTGGCTTTTTTTTTGTTCCTTGTACTACTGAAGTTTAACTTCCTAAAAAAGAAGGAAAAGAATCTGTCAGTAAAATTTGGTATATAACCCCTGACCTGGCCTTCTTATTTGTGGATTTCTGTGTTTGTCTTTGGAGAGAGTTTGACTGGATCCTCATTTCTGGGTGTCATAAATAAAAGAGAGGGGAAATCTGACTATGGCAGAGCAAGAGAAATGCATGAATTTGTGGGAGAAGGCACAGGGAACTATCAAAGACAAATTATTACTCCAGAGATACTACAACTAGAAACATATTTATAAAGCTGTTATAAAAAAAACCAAAACAAACAAAAGCTAAATTTGTCCTAGCAATTGGGATTTTTGTTTACATTTTTATTTTTTTCTGTAGAGCATTGATGGACTTAGCTCCCATTTCCTCAAATGACTCAGTTTCTGCTTTGTGGACCCAGGTTTATTCTTTGGACTGGAATGTTTCACCTTGCACACCAATGAATGGGGTTCTCCATAGGCACTGATGTTACGACTCAGTTGTACCTCAGTTCACCACGAATCCCCATCGCAGCTAGTGATTCATGCAGGTGGATGTGAATGTCCAGGGGGTTGAGTTTCTAACCTGATAGCGTTAGAAGAGTTTCTGTGCTCTAGTCTAAGGTACCTGAGTGTTTCCTGCTTTAATATCAGAATATTCAGACACAGCATTTGAAATAAACCTCTATCTTTTTCTTCCTTGGACGGAGGGGACTGAAAACTAAAAAGAGGACAGTCATACTTTCTCTGCTGTCTCTTAGTATCATTTAGAAACATGTTCAATTTAGATCCTGCCTAAACTTCTTTGTGTATCACTGACAGTTTTTTGTCACAAAAGAGCAAGCCCCTCAGTAGGTTTAGTACAACAGTCTTGCTTTTTGTGCATATTGGTGAGTGCGTGGGCTTGGTATCACTCTCTTCTCATGACCTCTTGGTCCTGTCTGCTGGGTTGTGTTTTTACTCTCTCTTCTCACTGCTAATATATTCTTAAATCTTCTTAAGAGGAGAAAACTCAGTAGGAAGAACTAATAGATATATGTCCTGCAGCATCTAGCAATGAAAGGTCTCAATGGTTTGAACAAGAATACAACTCGCTCTACAATTCTTGGGGTTTTTTTGCTTGTTTACTTTTTTTACAGATACAGAAGTTTGGTGATCCCAACGGAATTGTACAGTTTGCTCCTGAATCATTAACTCAGAACAATTATACAGAACCTTCAGCAGTGGAAGGGCCACAAAATATTACTCTGTTTGTCAGACGAATTCAAGGCACTCTGGGAAATATAACGGTATTCCCACTCTTTTCCTTATAAACAGTATGAATTGAAATCATCCTCAGTATCGATGTATGGAGGAATATCTTATTCTGTGCCTTTCAGTTGCTTGTTTCTCAAATTTATTTTTGAAGTGTTGCCTTTTAGACTGAGGGGCTCAGCCCTAGTGCTTGTAGTTTGCAAATTCAGTCTCCCCAGTCAGGGAAAAAAAACCAAACCAGTACTGCAGTGTTGTCTCACTTTCTCTCTCCCTCTGCCCCCTGTGCTTTTGATGGGAGAGCAGAAGAGGCTGTACTTTCATAGTGAGTTTTCTGAGTTCATCACAATTTACTTTTTTTCTAGACAATTTAAAGTTAAGAATCAGACTTTTTTGTGAACCGTCACTCACATTGTTTGTAATCTAAAGTTGATTTTAAGTCAACCTGAGAGCAACCTTGGGAACAGGAAAACCAGCAAGGATATGCTGGGTGTAAAACCAGAAATAATTTCAAGAAACAGTTCAGAGATTCCATATAGTTCTACCTAAATCTTCTGAAGATATACAAAGGAAGTCGTTGCATTCATAGTATTGTTAGAGGAACAACACACCCTTTTCCAAGATTGCCTGTGTGCTTATCTCTGTGCATATCTAAACCAACTCTTGTTTTACCCTCTTTAAACCAATCTGTTCCATATTCTATCTGTACTGAATCCTGAATATGAAAGTTACTGACTCTGTGGGTAATTTTGATTTCCTTTGTTTTGTGCATTTTCTAAACTTGTTTCAGGTTTACTGGGAAATAAGTAGCGAGTTTGACATCATGGGTGACTTTCTTAGGACAGAGGGATCTGTCATCATTGCTGACCAGCAGAGCAGAGCTGAGATAATTATCTACCTCTTACCTGATGATGTCCCAGAATTGGATGAAAACTATGTGGTGCAGCTGATTTCTGTAGAAGGTGGAGCAGATTTAGACCAAGAGAAGAGAATTTCAAAGATCACCGTGTTTGCAAATGATGATCCTCACGGAGTGTTCGCCCTCTACTCTGATGAGCAGTCCCTCTTCATAGAGAGAAACCTGGATCGGTGTGTTCAGATCAATGTAACTCGGCATGCTGGGGCCTTTGGAGACGTGATCGTTGAGTACCATATCTCATCTCATTATGAAGAAGTGCTAATTGAGCCAGAGAACGAGGTGGGACACCTCACAGTAAAAGATGGTGCCAGCTTTGGAGTGAAAAGCGTGCCAATAAGCAACCAGGTCTGTATCACACTTCTACCTCCTGTGATATCTGCTGCTTCCAGTTGTGTTCATCACGGTACAAATGTGCTGGAACAAGATATAAACTCCCAATAGTATTCACTGTGAAGAAGCAGAAAAAAGTTTTAGTATTGCAAATTTCCTATTTTTGGATTAGAACTGAGTTCAGATACCACATTTTCAGATAATAATTGCAAAATCATTGCTGTGCATGTGTTCAAATACTCAGAGTTTCCTTACTTCATTGCTTTGTGCTACTTATCAGTTCGACATTTTATTATTATATATATGCAAATATTTTCTCAAGTTTCCCTTTTGGACTCTAAATAGTCAGTGCTGATTCATGAAGCAGCAGACAAATTTACCAGCAGTTCTCTTTGTTCTCACGTTCTTTGTAATTGTTATTGCAGTCTTACATCCACACTAACATACTTTTACCTCCATTTTAGATCTATATAATCCTAAAGTTTAAAATCAAGATGAGGCACACTGTGTTAGACACAATGTATTAAGATTACAGTGGCTGCCCTACAAACTTACTTACTGCATCCACAATATTGATATTTTAGCTGTATTTCTTTTGAGAAACATGATCAACAAACCATTTGTCTTGAAAACACTGCTTTTTGTATGCAAGTAGCACAAAGTCCACAGATTGTTTCTGCTACTTAATTTTCTGAACTGGTAGTTATAATGTGTTTAGTCAGATTAAATTCCTACCTTTTAAACTAAAATATCTTTCTCAAAGGCATTTATTTTACTGGGCTTGAATTTTACTCTGGAACTGATTAACGTAAGCCTGGTTGGTGGAAGTGCCAAGGATGTGCCTAAAATATTGGGAAAAGCACAGTCAGCTGTTCTGCTTGTTCCTGAAGAAGCTGCCAATTCACAGGTCAGTAGACTAACGTTTCTACCCCAGAAAGAAGGTACATTGCATTACAAAAGATAGCTGATACAAGAATTCACCTGGCTCCTCAAAGTTTTCATCACTGCAACCATTTTAATGAGTCACAAGACTTGTCCAGCTATTACTGTATATTGTCTCTTCTCTGATACAAATTCTGATAGAAATGTGTTAATGCAGGGTCAAAATGTCTCTTCACCTCTAAAATGTAAATAGTGTAAATATGATGGTTAATTTGTACTTTTGTTTACATGAAATGGAAGTTCTGAGACTTAAAGGAAAATAACTAATTCTGGACAGTGCTATTCCTTTAAGTAGAGCAGCCCCAAAGTAGTAGCGTGTATGCAGCACTTACATGCAAGAAGAGATGAAGGTCATGCTGGGTTTTAGTGTAGTTGACAGGCTAATCACTGAGTGGGAAATTTTCCATATATCTACTTTGTATGACAGTGAGAAAAGATAATTTCCCTATTCTGATATGTGCTGCAGTTCCTTTCTTGTGCATCAGGCAAAGCCGATAGCGTGCTGAGTTTTTATCTCTTAAATATTGTTGAAGTTTTTATTTCGTGATTTGTCTTGAAGCCCCATTCTGTCTTTTAACATCTAATTGAAATTAATTCAAATGGTCTTTCTGTAAACGTTGTTTACTACCATATATCCATTTATCATTCCTTTTAGTATCTGTGAGTTATTGTTTTAGTTCCATCTGCTGCTCAAACGAAAAGAATAATTTTTGAATGGTGTCAGGTTGCAACAATTTACTTTTCACTGGTCACACGACAATTTTCTTTAGACATATGTATATATATATAGCTATATATGTGGCTATTGCCGTGTGAACAACAAGGGCAGGTTGGTTTGTTTTTCTTTTAAACAGACACAGAATGCTATATTCAGTGTTTTCTGTATTGAAATGTCAGTCATACTCGTTCCTTTTCCCTAGGATTTACTTCTCAGAAAACTAAAATTTGGAAGTTCTGTTAAAGAGTTGTAAAGGAAGAATGTGAATGTGTATACACACATGCATATACACATACATACATTTATAAGTGCATGTAATTATTGTAAAATGCCTATTTAAAAATATAGTGCCCCTTCATACATGTTATTGCTCGTTTTTTATTCAATTTTCTTTAACAAAATCTACTATGTTTCCACAGGTTGGATTCGAATCTGTGATTTTACGACTTACAAACATTGTAGCAGGGACAGGCCAGGCTGTCATAACCAGAAAAGGAATTTATGGCTCGGTAGTAGTTAGCTGGGTTTCAGGATACCCACCCGACCTAATGACTGGCTTTGCTCAGCCAGGCAATATTACTCCTCCATTTGGTAAGTACTTATCTGAGGAAAGATTGTCTAAGTTGCAAAAGTGACAATGCCCACTTTTAGTTGTGTGTACCTCTACATGCTTCCTCTGTTAGTGAAGAGTCATGAGAATGAAATTGTATGGTCTAATTTTTATCTGTAAAGGATATGTTTATATTACGAGCAAAAAAAAAGAAGTAAGCTTCACAGATTCATATCTGGGAGTTTGACACAGTGCTGTGCCCCTGAAGGACAGTCTTATCTAGGAAAGACTCTTATCATGCAGATTTCTTCTTTCTAAATGAAGTGGAATTGTGATTAAAGTCTCTGTCTTGGCATTTTACCAGGTAAAAAAGAAGATTCCTACTTAGTGATTTTCACTTATGGTTTCTCTCTCTCTTTTCTTTCAGGTACTGTTGTGTTTTCCTCTGGTGAGCAAAGTAAAGTAATTTCATTTCAGGCTACTCAAAGCCTAAGTAGACATGAGTTGTTTGCCATCACTTTAGCATCAGTGCACAGCAATGTCTCTGGTGGGGCTCGCCTGAGGTAAGGAGAAAAATTATTCGTTGAAGCTGCACAGATGCTGTGTAAGAATTGTGGCCTGTTTAGAGGCATATATCTTATACAAATCACTACTGAATTTTAGGTAGCTAGTAAGTTGTAGTGACTCCTTTGATAAATCTGATGTCTTAGATCAGGTGGAAACAGGTGTCAGTATTGGAGATCTGATCAGAACTGAGGCTTTTCTCCAGTTACAGTCTATTTCATATTGCTGGGATCCAAGGTGCTTAAAATGTGTCTAGAAAATGACGAAACAAGATAAAAGTTTTAGCCACAAAGCTGAAGAACAAAAGCAACTTAACACTTTTCATTAGTGTCTCTAAAAATCCATATTTAGAAGATTTTAAATAATGAACATTATTTAAAATAAATAAAATGAAAGTACAAATGCTCTGAAAATACCAAAATTATATAAAACCTTTTTTTTATTCTTAAAACCAAAACCATTACACATAATGTAGCTTTTCATTTCAGCTGTTATCTATTCTTCAAACTATTTTAGTTTCATCCTTCCTTGCTAAATGATAACTAAATCTGATATAACAAGAATGGACATGGACTAATACTGTGTATGGAGAAAAGTATTGGCTTTGCAATATTAGTGATTGAAAGGATCTAGTTTGTTCACAAAAATCACTCACTGTAATCTCAGTGCCATTTGTAAGACCCAAGGTTTAGCAAAGAGTCTTAGTCTCTATGCTTACTTTCCAATAAAAATTTAATATGAACAAAGTAGAGCTTAAGTTGTTAATAGGGCTCAAATCTGGAAGAAATTACTATGAGTAATGTTGAGAAGTGGCAGTTAGTATTTCAAAGTCCAACTTTAAATTTTGAAATAACATCCTTTCCTTCTCTGGCTTCCTGGCTAAAAGTGTAGTTCTGCTAGCATCTGTCTGCTCCACAGTTTCCCCTTGGTACAGGAAGTTTGTTCAACAGTTAAAACTGGTTTTACTCAGAGCGACTGTATTGTAATATAACTCCCTGCGTTGTGCCCACAATAGGACATCATGCCTTCCTTTGCCTCTTCATTTTCTCAGGAAGACCTTATTTTTTTTTTATTCTTTACTCTGTATCCTGTCCTGACTCAGGATGCATTAAGCCTGTGGAGGGGGCTGTGTGATCCAATCACTGCAAAAACATTTTCCAGGGAAATTCTTAACACCTTGCTTTGTGAAGTTGCCTCTGCTTCCCTGTATTGTTACACATTTTTTAATTCACTTTCTTAAAGGTGCAATTGACTGTTCACTGGAAATTATTCTGCTTGGGTGTTTTACTTTTCATACTCCGTATTTCCTCCCTCAGCTTTAATATCTTTTCTTTTTCAGACCAGGATTTACGATAGCTGAAATTGAGCCAATGGGGATCTTCCAATTTGATGTCAATTCAAGATCTGTTTCAGTTGAAGAAGATGTTCAGGTAGTCACACTACACATCCAAAGATTGTTTGGTTTTCGAAGTAATCTCACTAAACTGATTTATCAGACTATTCCAGGAAGTGCCAAACCATTGGAGGACTTTATACCTGTCTACAATGGAGAACTTATGTTTTTGCATTTTCAGACAAATGCTGTGATAGAAATATCAATAATTGATGACACTGTGTCTGAAATAGAGGAATTTTTTTTTGTAAATTTGACTGCTGTGGAAGTTTTGGATGCTCAGCCTGTGAATCCTGCCTGGAGTCCACGTCTGAATCCAGCTTTCAGTGTTGCAACAGTTAATATCCTGGCTAATGATATTCTTCATGGAATACTAAGTTTGGGGCCAGAGCTTATCTATGTTGAAGAAGATGCAAACAACAGTACCCCCAATACAGTGATACTTCATATCAGAAGGACCAAGGGTTTTACTGGTAATATTGAAGTAACTGTTAAAACCTTTGGAGGAGTGAGTGCACAAAGTGGAGTAGATTCATATCCCTTCAAAAATATTGATGGAAAACCAAACTTCACATGGGCAGTGGAAGGAGAAGACTTTGAGGAACAGCTAATCTCTCTGACTTTGCTGGATGGAGAAAGAGAAAGCAAGGTGTCCATAAAAATTTTTGATGATGATGAGCCTGAAGGACAAGAATTGTTTTACGTTTTCCTCTCAGATCCTGAATATGGAGCGCAGATTGTGGAAGGGAAGGATGAATATGGATTTGCTGCCTTTGCAACAGTAATTATTGCAGGTAATATTTTTCCCCCAGAAAATAATAATTAAATAACAGTAAAAACCCTGTATGTTCTCATGGATGTATTCATGTAAAGGTCGGACTTCTATTTGATGATAGTCGGGGTTTTCTAATCCAAAATCTTGACTTTTCCAGATGTGAGGAAGCATCTAATGCACTAAGTCCACATTGCATCCCTTAGCAATGTAGCTCAAAATATATTTATAGATGTGCCTTATATTGGCTCTTGTCCTGTTTATCTTCATGAAAGGAAAAGGCTAAGCTTGAGTGTTTTTCATGCAGATGTAGTAGCATGGCAGGCTTTTTTGGTTTTCTTTGACATTCTGTCACTTCTACGTTGTATATCATTTGCATAAGGTGTACAAAACAGTTTCTGGTTTTGTTCTTTGATACCACACAGTTTATATCTGCAATGTAATCATCTTCTGGTTCTGGGGACGTAGGATAGGGATGGGCTTGTGTAGACATCAGGGAAGAATTTTACTCTCAGTCACTTCGCTACTGTAAGAAAGTGATGTCAGAGCTTCAGTTTTCCTTTTAGACTTACCAGTTGAATATAAACCAGGTTTAATGACTATTTACATGAAAGTTTATAAAGAAGCTGGGAATTGGAACAGTTTAGGCTAATCAAGCAACTTATGTACAAGGTCCAACATGTAATGGAAGTTTTGCCTATTTAGATAGTCTCAACAAAACAAGGCAGATATTGAAAACTAGGATTAAACTGTGCTGTTGGAGGAGTGTACACAGCAACAGAAATCATACATACAAGAGCATACTGTGTGCAAAACACGTTCCCTTCAGGTGCACTCTAAAGCCATCACTACCTGTAAGGAGAAATAATGTAGAAGCAAGATTCAATGGAACTCTGTGAAGACGTTAGTTTCTCCTCATTACCCCTGTTGTTGTTTTTTTTACCCTTGGCTGCTGTTTTGATGAAGTTATTTATGTTCCCATGAGAACAATACAGTGTTTTGCATCTCCCTAGTTCCACACACAGAATTAAAGATGCAGGAAAAAATCTGATGTAACAGTTTGGGAAAGTGGATGGATTGAACAACATTGTGGGTGGGATGAATAAGAAAACTAAACTCACATTCTCGAAAGCCCATCTTTATCCCATAACCTACTATGGCGATGCTGTCCATGTAGAGAGGCACATTTCTGTTTAGAAATAATATGTTTTAAGTATTATGGTAAATATAATATAGCTGAAGTGCTATCTCAGAAACAAGGCTTTTGACACTGTCCTGCACTACTGTAACAGCTAGTGTCTTTATGCTGAAGGACACAGAATTCAGTCAGTTTGCTGAATGCTGCTCAAAGTACAAACTTACGTACATAGATGGTGCAAGAACTGTCATAAGGAATATCCTTTCAAAAATTCTTATTCTACTCATTAAGTTAGAATTCAGAAGGGCCAGCATTTGAAGTTCTAGATAAGTATGGAGGGTAAATTAAGAATAGAAATACTAAAATTAGTTTTCTTTAGGCATCCCCAAGTGATACTTCACAGCACGCTTTCGATATCTACTTTTAATTTTTTAAGCAGTTATCCATATTAAAGTTATAATTTAGTCTAAGCTTAAATTACTTGTTAATTATTTACTTGTTATTTATTTCCTATATAGGAAGTGATCTCCAGAATGGCATTTTGGGATTCATTCCAGAAGTGCAAAGAGGTCTTGTACTTGATGAAGACTCAGAAAACAGAGAGGTGCTGCTGATGGTCACAAGGCAACCAAACAGGTGCAGGCAACAGCTGATTGAAGGGCTCTTCCCACGTGCTGTAACATGCTCTGTTGAGTCACAGAAGGTGCTGTTAGCAGAAGAGGTTATCACAAAGTTTTATAATAAATCTTTGCCTTTCAGCTCCTTTGGCAAATGGGCTTTTAAGTTGTGAATGTGATTAGGTCTGTCACTGTGCTGTTAGGAAGCAGAAAAGGAAAACAAACAAAAAACCAAATGTTTTCCAACTTATAAAGCAGCAAGTGTGAAAGTTTTGCTTAAGGTAAAGTATTTGCATTGCTGAAGTTATAACTCAAATTCTGATCTCCCTGTGTGATATAAGTAGGTATGAATACCAAAATGAGCAATTAAGGAGTTACCTAAGTGTTGGTGCTATGCTGTGTCTTCACTCACACAGTTATTATGTTTTTTTCCAATTAACACGTACATGTGTTGCACATTTATGTGTACTTTAAGCAAGTATGCTCAAGTACTCTAAGTTCCCTAAACTTAGAGGAAAGGCAAATTTTGACAGCTTTCCAGACAAATGGTTACTGTAGTATTACAAAAAGCACTTGGGCACATCCCTGTCTTCCAAACACAGGTGTCTCCAGCTAATCTCACGTTTTCTGAAACAAAAACTGAGAAATATCTGGGTGCTTTATTTTATGTTACTTTTTTGGTTTTAGAGGAAGGAAATTAAATAAAGGGAGAAAAGTTTTTATCTTAAAGCACTTTGTTCCCTAGTGGTAAGTTTTGAATAATAACACAAAGTGTAAGTTAAGTCTGTGGTTTCTGTTCACTAAAGCAGTAACGCTCACCTTCAGCACGTGTATACTCTTGTGATTTGCTTGTAGGGCTTTTGAAGATGTGAAGATCTTTTGGCGTGTGACCTTTAATGAAACAGCTGTTGTTCTTCTGAAGGATGGCACAAACTTGGAGAACGAACTTGTATCTGTGCTGGGAGCTACAACCTGCATGGCAGGTCAAACAATATGCAACATCTCCATTGAAATAAAACCTGATAATGTAAGTAATTATTGCTCATTTGTGTACAGCACAATTAAATTTATTAAGATGAAGAAAATCCTCTGATCCAGGGGAACTGATGTGCAGTTAGAAGATGGTAACTTGAGACCTACTCAGTTCTTCTGCAGACACGTTTATTTACAGGCTTTTACTATCTTCATTACGACTAGTAAAGATTCAGGAAGAGGATGAGTATTTAGTTTAAAGAGTAAATTTCATATCTCACATTTCCATAGAACAATAAGGAAAAAAAAGAATGGAATTATTTCAGTGAGGTGCATATTCATACACTGGACTCTTGATCTTCACACAGTAAATTTTTCATCAAAGCACTTCTTAGGGTGTATCCTGTAAGTAATAACATCTCATTCAACAACAAAAAACCAGTTTTGTTGCAACTTGTGCATAATTTTACGTGCCTAAATCCAGCACAATGATCTGTGAACAATCAGTTATAAAGCTGAGTGTCTAAGATTCTGTGGCCGTGCACATCCAGGTGGTGAGTAGCAAAGCTCAGTTTAGCAGCCATCGTCCTCTAGAGCCACTTGGCATTTGTCACTTGGGTTTGCCTAAGCCTAAAAGCCTTCAGAGGCCCTTCTGGCACTCCAGAATACAAATATCATTGAGGTAACACAAAGCACAGCATTACAGTCACTTTTATTGAAAAGAGATGGGAAATAAAGCATTTTTGTGTGAATACCTTGTGGTTAGAGCAGTCCCTTAAGAAAGGAAGGATTAGCATTGGCTGTTCTCTCAGAGTGGAGAACTTGAACCTTTCCAAGAAATTATCCTAGCGACAAAGCTGAGGTTTGGGGAATGGAAAAAGACAAAATGAAACATTTTTCACATTTTTTTCTGACTCCATTCTAGAAAATAATGTAAGGTGTGTGATTTGGGAATTAGTAATTTCCCACTAGGGAAATCCTAGTTGAGTAAGATGGCCATTTTCATCTTCCTCTTTAAATGTTATTTTTACATTATGGAGCCAATGAATAAAATATACTCGTGGTTGGGGCACAGGCTGCCTCACTGAGTAAGCTGGGATTTTGAACCTGTTTAGTCCAAAGGAGTGATATCATTATTTAATGACAGCAGTGCAGCAGCTGCAGAGACGTGCAGTTGTATCACACGAAGCACGATCGTGTGCCACTCTAAAAAGTGGTAATGGAAGGCTAAATCTCCAGTAAATTTGTGCATGTCATCAATTAGTCAAGATCATTCCATTATAGAGTTACTTGACATAAATTTAATTAAAAACATATGTCATTTAACCCTCTAGATATTTCCTAATTCTTCTTCCAGTGCTTTCTCCATAAGATAACCTATGAATTAGTAAGAAATATATTACAAATTAATGAAATATAAATACATTCAATAAATATTTAACATTTTTAAGGCATATGATATAACATATTCTAACTTTTGAAAGTTTTCAAGTAGTCAGCTCTAATGACTTCATTAGCCAAGAACCAAATTCTACTTTCCTAGAACTAGTAGGGTTTCCAAAAATCCAGAGCTGAAGCAAAAAGCTATGTTTATTTAAAAAATTATCTTTGATGATTTTTTTTGTAAATGCTGGTGTTGTGTAAAGAACTAGTTTTTTTGCAAGTTTGATGCTTCACAAGTGCATGTAATAGGCAGAAATAACGTATTTCCAATGATTTCTAGAATCCTAGTAATCAGATGTCTATTTCTAAACATGTTAAGTTTGTATTGTAGGTACAAGATCAAAGACTAGGCAGAATGTCATGTTGTAATTTAATACTGCTACCTTGTTTTCAACAAACAAGCATTAAGAATCTAGAATTGACTAAGCTAATTCTTTCACATTTTAACAGTAAAATTTCATACCCCGTGTTTCCAGAATGGAAGATTTCTCTATATCTTCATTTAAGTGTTCAAGTCCAATGAGATTTCCTTGTAAAAACATTCATAAACACTAGTGTGTTTAAACACCAAGGCTGCATGTAAAATTTTTTTCTGAACTTTACCTGAGTTCAGTACTCGAATATTCAATTAATTGCTGTTGTAAAACTGATACTTAGGCTTCTGTGCAGTTTTTACACAGGTGAGTAGGTCTTTACCTGACTTTTTGGAAGGCAAAAAGAAAATGGAAGGCATATTCTTCACAAGACATATGTCTCTGTAAACCCATAATCTGGAATATGGAGTTCCTGGAGAGTTTACTTTCATGTGTTATGGCAAATTTACTGCCATAATACATGTAGTATGTAAATAGCTGCTTTATTGCAATAAGTTCCAGGTGAAAAGTGGAGATTTCATTATCATACATGACAGAGTGGTGCCTATTGCAATATATCTTTAGGATATACTTCACTGCATATTTCAGGAAGCATGCTTTTGGTAAGTGTAAGTACAAGTAATCCACTGTGCATACAAAATAATATATAATTTTTTTTAAAGTTGAAAGTAGTTAGTAGGTATATAATCATATGAAAATCATCCCTTATTTACAGGTACCTGAATTTGAAACATATTTTTTTGTCGAGCTGTATGCTGTAAGCACAGGAGCCGCATTGAACAGCAGTGCCAGATTTGCTATTTTAACAGTCCTTGAAAGTGATGCTCCTTGTGGTTTAGTATATTTCGCCGTGGGGTCTCGCTTTGCTGTGGCTCATAAGAAGACAACATTAGTCAGTCTGCAAGTGCTTAGAGATTCTAGTACTTCGATAACTACAATGGTTAGCTATAGCATGCAGGTAAGACTTTTATTATTATTTCAATATTTAACTTACTTTTATTGTCAAATCTCTGTTTATTCTCTAAAGCAAATGTGATAAAATTAGCAATTTTTCAGGAAACAGTAAAACATGTTTTGGACCTATATGGTCTGGCTTCCTTGGCTGTCCATTAGTAAAAAGACCTTGTTTCATCGCATTGTTAAGAGTGATACTCTTCATAGTACCATCCAGTTGTCTGAAATTCTACAGTCACTCAGACATTAAATACATTTCTTTCTTTGTGCTAAGGTTCTTACGAGACTCCAATTTCTGAGGCTTTCTCTGAAATTAAGTTTTTGTCATGATGGGTATGAGTGTAAGATTCGGATACACCACACTTGCTGTGCTAGATCACAAATTTATGCATAGACAGACTACACTTAGGAAAAGAGAGACAGAACTTCCATCAATTTTTGTTTCATGTTATTGAAGTACTAAACTTGAAAATTTTTCTTCAGATTGAACATCTCATGTGCTGAAGGACATTTTATCATCCCCATTAATTTTTGTTAGGTTTACAGCTCTACTCCAGCCTCTTCTAGCTGTTGACCCTTTTATCTCTAAATGAATACCTCATTCATACTGACAAATGATGAAGATTCTCCTTCAGCAGAAGTAACACAGCTACAAAAATGTGATTCGTTCCAGTTCCTTGTAGCTGTGAATCCAGCTTCAGGGCACAGGATGCAATTTGCCAGCACACTGGAGTAGTGCTTAGCGTGATCTGCTTTGCATATGTGGGATTTTATGCCTACAGGCGTTATATTGGGGAAGGTTTTTATAAGAAGCCCTATGTAGGGGTACTCATGCTTGTAATAAAAGGTTTTGCATTTTGTTTTTGTATTGCATGCATATCTTTTTTAACTGCATAGGATTACGTGGTGTTTCCATGCATTTATTATACAGTAGCTGGCCAGTGTTTAAACTAGATTGCAGTGTAACAAATTTTCACATTATTTCAAGTCAAGAGCTGGCCATTTAACAGCTAAATTGTAATTAAAACATTGCTATTATTCAGTGTGTATCTAGGCTAAAATACAGGGGGCAATTCCTTGTCTATTTGTATTTTTTATATAACAACCATTTTGGACGTTTTTAGGTTTTAAGAGCACAGGGCCAAGTCTCAAGGTATTGGTAGTATTGATATGTGTAAAGTAAGAGTTCTCAGCAGACAGGAAGAGGGAGGAGCAAACTGGAAACAGGTGTTTATCTTGATCCTCCAAAGGTTTCTCAAACACTGTTCTTGCCACTGGTGCTTTTATTAACACTGATTTCCCTGTTTCCTAATCACAATTGGAACTGATAAACAAAAGGAAACTTTTCATTGGAATTTACACAGATGATGTGGTCGTTTTCTAGAAGAATTTTGAACAGTTACTTGCTGCACTGATTTACCAATTTCTCCGGTGAACTAAAAAATGTCTGATTAACTATGTAATAAACTCTGCTAATTAAAACTAAATGTTTTCAAAAGGTGTCTAGTATTTAAAAAAAAAGCTTTTTTTTTTTCTTTTACAGTAGGAGACCTTTACTTAAGAGTCAGTATACAATCTATACTTATTACTTTAATAGGTACTACTGAAAAATCATACGTTTGAATAATAGCCCAGAATCTTAGTTTCCAATTAAGGAAAGTTTGCTATATTACCAGATACAATACCAATTTATGATAACTGACAAAAAGACCAAGAATGTGAAGAATGTAAAAAGTATCTGTAAACTTCACACAAGGTAAAAATAGTGCTACTTCACCAGGAAAGGAGCCCATAGAACATTGCTAGATAAGTTCATCTGTGTGCTTCGCAAGTGTATTCTATAGTGTTTGCTTTTGCCTTTACGTTCTTATCTTTTACCATGTGTTGGTATTAATTTGAACACAAATTTCCCAAACCTTTGCCATGCTTTCATACAGTTTTTATGTATCTGTCATGCCTGCCTCTACCCTGAACTGAGGCACTTTCTGCTGCAGACATAAACTTACATCAATCCCTCAGGAATTCACCTGATGGATGTGCTATCTTTTCTGTAATACCTGTTTACTCAGAAATGCTCTGTGTTTTCTGTTCTGTAAAAGACAGGGATCTTCATTGCTGTTGACATAATTCCTCCCCTAGGTTGTCACTGACTTTAGGTGACAGATTGCTACTTCATGGAGATATTTCATTTAGTGTAATTGTTATATCATTCCTAACTGCATTTTGGAAGAGGAATTCTTTTAGATACATTTAAATTTTACCTATTTACAGCATGCGTGTTCCACAGCAGCTGGTTTTGAACAACTGTACCAATCACAATTTTATCTAAAACTTTTGGTTTGTTTTAAGGAACTACAAAAACCTGAACCTATTGGTCGGACCTTCATATCTCCCGCTGTGCCAGGACAAGATTTTTCCAGATCTGAAGGTTTACTGACTTTTGAACCTGGACAGAGAAATATAGTTCTGGACGTGACCCTTACTCCAAAGACGGCATCTTTAAACCCGTTTCCTAAACGTTTCCAGGTTGTACTTTCTAATCCCAGAGATGGTGCCAGGGTGGATGATATGTATGGCATTGCTAATGTCACCATTCTCTCAGATTTGGACTCTCTGCCATTTTGGGGGTTGATTGACCAACTGCATCAGCCTCTTAATGATGCCATTTTACACAGAGTCCTCCAGAATCTGAATGTCAAAGTGGCTACAGAAACTACAGAGGAGCAGCTTACTGCTGTGATGCATATAATAGACAAGGTAAACCCTTCCTACTTTTTCATGAATGACCAAAGACTTTAGCAGTAATAACCTCTAGACCTGTGATAAGAGCAAGATTAGTGTCCATAGCAGTGATGCATGGGCACAGACTGCAAAGGTAAAAATGGAAATTGTGAAGTCCCACAATCAGAGAAGAAATTTGCTTGCCACTAATTAGGGTGGCGTCCCGGTCTGAGCTAAACAGAACACACAGACAAATCGTGCCAGGGCCAGCTGGAGCTTGCTGTGCTCTGAACCAGGCACACACCTGGTCTTTTTTTTTCCTGCAGCAGCTTTGAGAATCACATTGGCAGCATAGCTGAGCACGTCAGCATTGCTCTGTAAAAACTCTAGGGCTAGTTTGATGGCTTTCTGGCTCTTCCGGACTTTTGGAATAATGCACAGGATCTGGAAAATGCATATATAGACACAAAGCTGGATAACATTATTAAGGAACAACAGTTCCTTTGTAGCTGTTGCCATTTTGACAAGGAAAACAGAGAAGGTGCCAGAAATTCTCAGGGGTCAACAATCTTTGACTTGAGAAAGAAACCACGTGGCATTTCTCATTCTTTAGTAATCAAACCCTTATTAGATTCATAGAATCATAGAACAATTCAGGTTGAAAAGACCCTTGGGATCATCAAGTCCAACCATTATTAGTAAGCATATCTTCACGTAGATTTGACAAAGACTGTCTCACGCTTTGGCAGTGGTGATCAGAAGGTGGAAAAAATATTCTGAACTTTCAGAATGTACGTTGGGATAAAAATGAAGGTCTTAATAAACGGTTCAGTGTGAGGAAATGTTATAATCAGACTCCTGTGGATAAAATGTTTGGTTTCTTCTCATTAGGTTGCAGATGTAGGTGAGAAACAGTTACTCACTGATAGAAGTAGAAGCCTTTTCTATGAGATACTCTGTGTGCTAGCTAGCCCAAAACGTGAGGACACACGGGGATATAGCCTGCTTGCTGAGGTGACTGAGAAGTTTGCTTTTTCCCTGTCGACTGGAATAATGTGTGGATCACCAGGAGAAAGGTTGGTAAACTTGAATTCATAATATGTTTTGAAAATATGTAACAGCTTACCAATACAGTCACAATTTAAATAACATTTTTAGGATCTGGGGTGTAGTAATTCACCTTTAGCTCAAATATTGCATGGAAAAGTATTCATTAATCTCACTAAGAATATAATATGTAATGTGTGTTGGAGAATTGTGTTCTAAGACTTAAGAGAGAGTAAGCAACCCAGGATTTCTCCTGGCGTTTTGTAATTTGTGTGCTTGGTTTTTGCTCACTCGAACATTATTTATAGTTTTTTAGAAACAACTTGTAGTTTTCACATGTAGTTTCAAATTGTTGGTTCTTTCTGCAAGTGCATAATATCCTATGGTCAGGCTAATGGGAAGGGAAAACAGGCAACTGCAGAAACAGACAACACTCTTTTATGAGGTGGTTTTAAATGGTGGATTTCTCCCATTGTGAATATATTAAACAACTGGTAGTTGAATTTAGGAAAAAAAACGAACACCTTTCACCCCTGAAAACCAGCATAGATTAGATTTCTATTTCAATTTCATTTGGAGATGTTACTTTTCTTGCCATTTTCTAAGTTGTAGGGCATATGAGGCCCATCTCAGCCAATTGACACAAAATGGCATAAATATCAGCACTATCCTGAACAGTATCCAGCACTTGAAAGTTCAAATTCTTCATTCCAAGGTTTTTTTGCATTATCTGTCTGGAAAAATAAGTAAAGCAGGATCATCCATTTTAATGCCTCTTCTTGTAGACTCATCTGTACATCAGCTGTAGAGCTGAGTATTATGATAAGCTAGTTTGCCATGGAGAGGTTTGGGTTGCAGAGCATAGTGAGCATTTCCTCAGAGGGGAAATGGAGAAACTGAAATGGGTATTAATTCAGCCCTTCTTTTTTTTTTCACAGAAGGTGAAATCATCAATTAAATGACATAAAGCCTAAAAGTGATAGAGGAATAATGTACTAATTGCAAATAAGTTTTAGAGCCAAGAATAGTGAAGCTCAGTTGCACTTACCAGCCCTATTGCTTTTCCCTTTTAACAGAGGTAAAAATATCCTTGACAGCTGCCCCTACCTTGCAATAATGGCTCACAACTGGTTTCCTCAGCAAATCAATGGACACAGATTTGATGGAAAAGATGGGGACTCTATTCAAGTACCTGAACATTTACTAGAGGTCTCTGTTGTACTGCCACCTCCTCAAGAAAGGAACTGTGAATCTGTACAGTTCACAGAATACAGAAGTCAGCAGTGGTTCCTTACTGGAGATAAAGAACTTGCCCTGAAGAACAAGGTTTGAAGATGATGCAATTTATTTTTTCATTAAATAATTTAAATTTAGATATTTCTCAAAACATCTTAAACATATTTAAAATAATGTGAATATTTTTTGTGTGTCTGATTAAAATGAGCACTGACTGTTTAATTTTAATATCAAATTTGTATTTAGATTGTACATGTTGTTTCAGGTTTTTTCTATGAGTTTGAAGGGTCGGAGTTCACACCCTTTGAAAGATAACAATGAAGTAATTTATCGGATTTATGCTACGGGAAGTCGGATTGTTCCACAGAAGTCTCTATGTCTCCTCTGGAATCAAGCTGCTGAAAGGTAATTTTATGAATCTGTTCAGTTTTCCAGTTTCTACCATGAGCTTTTTATTTGCCTAAGATGTGATAACTCTGATTAGATCATTTGCAGGTACAAAATTGATCCCTTTCATACCTGTCTTTTTTCCTCAATTTTTCTGGCCTTCGTATCAGCACATAATTTAATAAAATGCTTAGTTATTCCATCTCAAACCTTTCCCAGACTTCTGCTCTTGACTTTTTTAACCAAAATACCTTTGAGTTTATGTAACGATGTGTTAGGCAATGTGGACAGGCCATAAATCTCAGAATTGCATCACTTCATTAATATCACTGACTTTGTGCCCTTTACAATTGTTATCGGACAGTGCTTCAAGTCCGTTCTTACAAAAGTAAAGAATTAAACCAGCATCTCTGGTGTTGCTTCAAGTCACTGTCTCAGAATGTTCCTAATTTGCTAATATCCATTCTTTGGGCCTGTGAGAGACAGTGAGTAA
Source organism: Apaloderma vittatum (assembly GCF_000703405.1). NCBI lineage: Eukaryota > Metazoa > Chordata > Aves > Trogoniformes > Trogonidae > Apaloderma > Apaloderma vittatum. The sequence continues at coordinate 41,866 of NW_009704381.1, forward strand.
CTGAACAACAACAAAAAAACAGCTGTTAAGGGGCACACTATGGATTCGTCTAGACCAACGTCATGTGTCTAGTAGTGGCTAAAAGTAAATGTCAAGGAAGGAGTGAGATCAGGTCAAGCATAATTAGTAGTTCCCCTAATACTATACTTTCCAGTGACTCCGGGAGCTGAATGTGATTTTGTGTATTTCTTATATCAAATGGTTTGTCTACCACAAACTTGTCTAATCTTTACTTGCAACATCCAGAATTCTAGCACTGCTTTTGACAATGATCTCTATTGGGTCTAACTTTTTGTCAGAAAAGCTTTCTCCTGTTTTTAGTTTGTTTGCTGTTTTGTTTGTGGTTTTTTTGGGTGGAGTTTTTTTTTAATGTTATTGCTACTAGCTTGTTATCTTCCCTAGTTTTTAGAATAAATGTTGAACTGCCAATCATTTTCCATTCTTGTTGCTACTGACAACATTGCGGACCATGGAATAAGGTTTTCTTGTATGCTCTTCAATGCCCGATTGTTTGATGAAACTGTATCTTTCCTCTTCACACAGTATAAACGAATCTGGTGATTATTATGTTTTGTATCCTGCTGAGATCTGTTCATATATTATTTCATTAGACAGATTGGATTATATCAGTCTGTCAGTGATGTAAACTATTTCTCTTCAGAAATGAGGTGCAGCAGAATTTACCTGTATGCTCTCCTTTTATCAAGACACTGTATCACAGAGCCCATGGGATTTCCACTAGAAATGGCTTAGGTTGTCACCTGTAGTATCCTGTTTCAAAATAAGTCCAGCGATACTAAAAAAAACCTCAAACGTGAATTTTAGTTTCAAAGCAAAAAGTAGCAGAACAAAATGAAGTGCTTACCATAATGTAGTATTGTGTAAGTTAACTAACAAACTATTTTAGAAGTCAGACAGACCTGTAAATCTTACAGAAGTTTTAAAAACATGGCCACAAAAAATTCTCTGCTGGAAAAAAATGTTCATTGTCATATGTTTACAATTTTTTCAATCATAAAAGCAAACCAAAAAGCTATAATTATTCTCAATTTTATCTTCATGTGTAATTCTGAGAGCTGCACCTGAAAGATCACACAAAACACCTATACGATAGTTCAGAAAACACAGTATTTCAGAGATACAATGACAATTTTCAAGCCTGCTTACCATATAAATTGCACAAGTCCATTTCCCACTTTGTGAATATTTTGTTTTGCAGCTGGCTGTCTGACAGCGAGTTCTGCAAAGTGGTTGATGACACCTCAGACTATGTGGAGTGCTCATGTTCTCATATGTCCATTTACGCAGTTTATGCCCAAACGGATAACTTGTCTTCGTACAATGAGGCTTTTTTCTCTTCTGGATTCATCTGCATTTCAGGTCAGTTGAGTTTTCTTATTGGTAACAACTGTTGACCGGTAAGACTGGTTGATTTGCCATCTGGTCTGGTACTTGCACACTGACACATTTTGCCACTGAAAAAAAAAAAAAAGAGAGGGGAAAAAAAAAAAAGTCCAGCAAAGAAATGTGTTTCCTTGTAATGTTTCATTGGACAAAACAGAAATATGTCATTTGGGGCAAGAAACTTAAAAAACCTAAGTTTGTCTGTGTCTCTGGTAGCAGTACAGTTGCCCTCTTTGTCAAATCACTGAACAAACATGTTAAAGGGATTCTTAGTCCAACCTTAAGGCACTGCAGTGGGCTTCTTGGTCTGCTCTTTGCAAAGTTCATGACTCCTGAAATAGATCATCACGGTATGAGTAACAAAAACATAGCAAAGCGGCTAAATCCCTTTCTTTTCTTTTTTTTTTTCTTTTTTCTTTTTTGGTAGGTTTCACTTTGGCTATTATCTCCCACCTATTCTGCACCAGATGCGCAATGTTTGCAGCTAAACTTCTCACTCACATGATGGTTGCTTGTTTGGGTACTCAGGTAAGAAAAAAGGCTGAAATCTCTAAGTGCAAATTACGTGTATCTTTACTTTCCTTTTCCTCACTTCCATGTCCATGTCTGAACAGATCTTCTTTCCTTTTTCACAAAGTTTTGGAAAATGTGAAATTTCACTATATAATACTTATAATTAATCCAGTATTCATATCCTATGTTGGGAATTCAATTGAAATGATGCATATTCTGATAATATTTATAGAAAACTTCTGGCTGATATAGCCACATGAGAAGATACTCCTGTGTGTGGAATAGCAAATGTTTTGATGACGAGGTATATAATAGAAACACAAGAGTTTGGTCATTAACATAATGGACGAATGTGTCATGTCAACCAGTAGCTACTTGAAACAGCCCAGTGTTACCTGTAAAAGTTTAGCAACTGGCTTGTCTCTCAGAGAAGCTTTTGTATACTGCCTTGATTAGTATTTAATTTTTTTCATGTTACCTCGTGATATAGTTCTTTGTTGTACAATGGAATGCATTGATAACGTTCATCACACAACAGGATGTAAAATACAAGGAGCGGGAAAGGTTCTCACAGTACTTCTAGAGATCACTGGATACCAGCAAGTTTCTTGCATCTTAGGGTGTGAAAGTATTTTGACATTTCAGTTCTTGGTTTTTGAAACAAGTACTTCATGATTTTTAATAGTTTTATGTGGTTACATGAAAAAATAATTTGTTCCAGGGACCCGTAATGTACGTGGTTACTAGCATACAAATTTGCAGACTTAATCTGGGATATGTAGCTCGGCGTGCAGGTAAGGACTTGCATATGGTAGTGTGTCAAAATTATGCAAAAAAAAGATTACTGACAGCCTTACAGTTGTCCTGGTTCAAGCTGACTGGCACAAAAAAACGCACTGTCTCCAGCTCACTTCTCTCCCCACCCTCACCCCAGTGATGTGGAGGGAGACAATTCAACTAAAAAGGCTCAAGGGAGGGTAATAATCTTTTTCAGAGAAGTCGATTTGTTTTGCTTTGTTTTGTTTTGTTGTCTCTTTTTTTTTCTGTAAGAACTCCCCACCAGGTCCTCTAGAACCCCTAAATTGCCACAGGTGCAGATCTTCGTGGTAGTAGCAAGTATTCAAACAAGAGCTTTGAAGGCTGAAGCAGAGCAGGGTTCTATGTGAACAGCAGTTGAATGTCTTAATTTACACACAGAAACACACATAATTCTTCTTCAAGTTGGACAGTTCCAGCTTTCTCAGCCTCTCCTCATAGGAAAAATCGTTCACCCTTTAATCATCTCAGTGGCCCTTCCAGATTCTGTCCAATCTGTCCATGTCTCTCTTGTACTGGGGAGCCCAGTACTGGGCAGAGGACTCCAGATGTGGCCTCAGTGGTGCTGAGCAGAGGGGAAGGCTGACCTGCATCGACCTGCTGGCAGAGCTTTGCCTAATGCAGCCCTGGATGCCTCCAGCCTTCTTTGCAGCAAGTGCACATCGCTGGCTCATGTTCGATTTGTTGTCCACAAGGGCCTTTGATGTCCACAGGGCTTTTTCTGGCAAGTTGCATTTTAGTTGCGTGGCCTCCAGCATATGTTGGTGCATTCATCTGAGGAAAGTGAGTTTTGCTATTTTGGCAGTGATTACACAGTTAAAATCATAGAATCATAGAATCATTTAGATTGGAAAAGACTGATAAGAACACAGAGTCCAACCATTAACGTAACACTGCCAAGTCCACCACTAAGGCATGTCCCAAAGCTCCGTGTCTACACATCTTTTAAATGCCTCCAGGGATGGTGACTCAACATTTCCTGAAGTCTGTTGCATGTGTTTAGACCTACTGAGTCATTTTGTTTGGAAGACATTTCTGAAAACTTCCTGATTTAAACTCTTCCTCAAAGCAAGCCCAGTTTACGTTGCTCAGGACCTTGTCCAGTTGAATTCTGAGCATCTTCAGCAATGGAGATTCCACAAGATCTCTCAGCAACCCAGTCCAGTGTTTGAATATGTAATGTGAAAAGCGTCTCCTAATATCTAGTTGAAATTTAATTTTTTGCAGCTTGTATCCATTGTCTCTTATGCTGTCAGTATGCACCTTCAAGGATAGAATCATAAAATGTGTTGAGTTGGAAGGGACCTTTAAAGTTTGTCTAGTCCAACCCCCCCTACAGTGAGCAGGGACATCTTTAACTAGATCAGGTTGCTCAGAGCCCCATCATGCCTGACTTTGGATGTCTCCAGAGATGAGACCTCCACCACCTCTCTGGGCATCCTGTGCCAGTATTTAACCACGCACCTTTTTTAGAACTTCATCCTGATAGCCAGTCTAAATCTACCCTATTTTATTTTAAAAGCATTACTCCTTGCCCTGTTGCAGGCCCTGCTGAAAAGATTGTCCACATCTTTCTTATAGGCTCCCTTTAATTACTGAAAGGCTGCAAATAAGGTCTCCCTGGAGCCTTTTCTTCTCCAGGCTGAATGGCATCGACACTCTCAACCATTCTTCACAGGAGAGGTGCTGCAGCCCTCTGATCATTTTTGTAGCCTCCTCTGGACCCGCTCCAATAGGTCCACATCTTTCTTGTGCTGAAGAGTTTGGTTCCCTCATTTCTAGGCATTAGTACGACGTACTTTATAAGCTGTCGCCATCCCACACTCTTAGGACTGAAGAACCCTAGTTCTTCTGTAGATTTTGTGGTCTGAATGTCTTGGTGGACTTTGACTGAGCTGGTTCCAGTGTGTCAGTTTCCCACAGTGGAGATCCCAGCTGTATCCAGATGTGGTCACAAGCGCTTGAAGGGAAGCAAGGAATCACTTCCCTTTACCTTTTGCTAGTGTAAATCAAACAGCAAGGCATACTGCTGACTCATGGTCAACTTGTCATCTGCTGGAACCCCAGGTCTTCTTCTGCAGGGCTGCTGCATTGCCATTGGTCCCCAGCCTGTGCTGTTACATACACAGCTGTCACCAGCTATATGACTGGGCTTGGTCAGAAGTCAGCCCATTTCTCCAGCCTGTTGAGTTTCCCTTCAACAACAGCCTTACAACTCACCTGCACCCAGATCTTGGGGTCCACCTCAAACTTCCAATGTGGCCCTCTGATCAAGCTCCAGCTGGATCTCATACTGTAGATCACAACCCTTTGAGCCTCATGGTGCAGGCAACTTTCATTTTATAATCTATCTAACCAAAGTGTGTCTTGGCATTTTAATGCTAATGCTGTGAATACCCCAGAAACCGCGTGAAAGTCCTTGCTAAATTTAAGGAAAACATTTGCTTGCCTAAGCCTCATATTGTATGCCCAGACGTTCTTACTACTGACAATTCTAGGTTTCAAATAGGAACTCTGTTGTAATCTCATGGACATGGCTGGAGAACAGCTCAGGTAGAGACTAATGGCCAGGGATGAGTTTACATGGAGCTGCTGGGCATTGGAGCAGAGGGTGAGACACCAGACAGAAATGCACTCAATGCTCTGATGTAAGGGCAGCTTCTCTCATTTGTACATTGACCTCAGTTAAGCATTTTAGGTATGAAGAGAGAGTTTGAATGTCTTCCTTTTCCAATAATTCTTCTTATAAGTAGAAAAAAAAAATGAGAATTAGTAAAACTATATGTAAAGAAAAACTATCTGAAAGGCATGTATTTCATGGGTGGAGAGAATTGAGAATAAACGCAGGAAGAGAGTACAGGAGGTAAAAGATTAAGATAGAAAGGATTTTCTACTAAGATGTAAGAGTATAACATTTTCATTATTGCCTTTCTTCGTGTGCAGAGGCAATACTGAGAAGTCTCGTATCTGGCGACTTGAGTATTGTGCTTGACTCTAGCTGCTGAAGGACCTCAAAAGTGAGGAAGTCAAATTCAGCTTGGGCCCACAGGCACCCATATCCAAAAAAATAAATTCATGCGTATAGTTAAATTTAAATTTATTTACAGGATGTAAGTTCCCCGCCAATTTAAAGGTTCGGTATCGGTTGAGACAAAGATCAAGCTCATGCACTAGCCCTTGACAAAAGAGTGATAATCCAGATTATCATACACTCACCTCAATCAAGCCGGGGGTTCCCTTTCTCGTCTTGACTGTTCTCACTAAGGTACCATAAAAAGGAGGGATTCCCGTTCTCCCTTTTAACCTTGCCAGGGGGTACCTTTACCAGGTGCGGTTCCCCTTCTCACCTGATGAACCTTGCCTAGGGATCCCCTAGACCAAGGGGCACACCTCCTCAGGCCACTGCCACGAGGTAACTCCAACATGGCCACTGCGAAGCCCTCTTTTAAAACCTAGCCAATGATGACGGTGGTCAATCATAGCCATCTCGGCTTCTCATTGGCTGCTGGCCAACTTCCTGGGTGTAACCGAGTTCTGACCAGCTCAGGTTTCTGGACTAGCCCAGGTAGGCAGAGTCCCTGGAATCTGCCTAGCAACAGCTTAGCTGGGGGGAGGAAATACCTGCCACACACTGATCTGTGCAGAATAATTCTTGAAAACACTTCACAATGGTGTGTAAATATAATAATTCAGTTTAATTACAGAGGTACCATTTAGAATGGTTCTAAGTCCTTTTGCTATTCATCCTCCACCCCTAAAATCCATGGCTCTCCTGCTTTGTTTTCCTTTTGCCATGTAATTATTCTGCAGGTTAGGAATAAAACCTGTAAAAGAGTATTTTTGCAGGTACCTGCTAGTTACCCAGTTAGCTAGCTTGGGTAGGAACTAGAGGCAGCTCGTCAGCAGCTGTTGAAGAGAAGAAAGTGGCTTTAAGGCAGGGTGGAAAGAGGAGGGTATGTTTGACAAGAGTGACCTGAATGACTGCGCTAGCTGTTCTGAAAAGCTAAAGGAAAAATCTTCGTACAGTTACTTGTGTTGTGATGTGTTGGCGTATGTTCTGCCTAGAGAGAGCCAGACTGATTAGGAAGCCTAAGTTTAACAGAAATCTCTAAATAGAGGGTGATTGTACAGCTAGACCCACCTACAACTATTTGGATGCTATATGTATGATGAGATACGTACAATACAATTAAGTTTTGTGGTTTTGCTAACCAATGGCTCTGTATGAGAGCAGTTATTTAACTGACAACTCAAAATGTAAAAAAAATGTGAAAATCATCACTTAATAATTCCTAGTTTAAATACATGGAAAATGTTAATACTTTTTATTTTCATGTAGTAATATTTAGGCAGTAGCAGATACTGGATTTGTAGCTACTAGTTCTCAAATCACACTAGAGAATGAAGGGAGCTGGTGTTTCTGTTTGCAGTCATATTTTTTACCAGGAAAAAAAAAACAAACCCCAAATAAACACAAAATAAGGTTTTCAGGTTAGCTCCCTTGTACATTCATGAATTATTAGGTTTTTTTAATACTTGCCCTGGACGTTTATTAGGCTTGTTTTATTTATTTATTTATTTTTCTGCTACCAGTGCACTAATTACTGTTATCTGTAGATGGCAGTCAAGCCTTTTCAGCACGTTGCTCAGAAATAGGCTCGCTCAATGCGGTGCCTGCTTTGTGGTTGTTCACAGTAATTTGATACTCTGGTGGTGCACAATATTCGACCTTCACTTCATTCCTGGTCTAGAGCTTCCAGCGTTAATGTGGCATTTGTAAAGCATTCGAGAATGGATGTTTCACCAAGTGTCCGGTGAATCTCATTGGAAATACATAAAAGGACAGCTATTTCTAAAATGTTTTTTATTCCTTTAAATTCTGATACTTAGTCAAAGAATCATGATCTCTTGAAAGAACACTATTGCTTGAATTCTTATTTAGTCTTAGTATTTTGTTTGTTGTTTTGTTAACTAGCATTTTATAATTTCATGCAATGATATGATGTTTTCAATTTTGGAGTAAATTCAAGTGAAGATTTGTGTATTTGAAAAATTACAGTATAACAAGAATATACTTCTCAGTGTCTCAATACAGTCATGCTAATCAATAAATTTTTCCGTCTTAGAAAACTACAAGCCTAGATTACCATCTCCCTTGCTTTGACTGGGAATACCCAGGCAGAAATACATGAACAAGCACTCTATGTGGCTTGTGCATGTATTCCCAGCTTGATGCATCTCATCTGCTTTAAATTCCAGTCTGGATGCAGAGGCCATTTCCACAGCACACACTGAGTATTGCAAATGACATGCACGTGTGCTAAATTCTGCATTTAGATTTTCCCTATGTGCACTGCTGAGCTGCTCTGTATATGTGCAGTGGCTATTTCTTGGTAATATTTGAGCGTTCCCAATCTGCTTGCAGCAATAGCTGTGTACAAATATCCTGCTATTCTTCAGGCTAGTAATGCCAAATTAAAGTCTAGTGGTCAAGTAGAAAAATAAGGCATATGGAGGACTATGTCATCCTATTTTTGTCAAACAGTGTCTATTTTCTAATTTAGCTAGTCCTTAAGCTACAGCAGCATTTAGCATCACCATCCACTACACTAATATCTGTAAGCCATAACAAACCGGCAAGTCAAATTCACCCTACTATTGAATTTGGTAGAAAAGCATGATGTAGAATTATATTTACTATTTTTGATTGTTTGAAAGCTGTGTGTTATTTAACCTGAGTCAGAACACAAGCATACATGTCAATTATGTTTTTAAAGAAGAAAGTGTGAAAATGATCCTGGCTAAAAAATTCGTTTAATGTTTATTTGAGAACTATAAGCTGCAGCCTTGGGAGAATTGTGGTTTTATTACTTGTACTTCGTAGGAAGAATGATAGTAGTATGTCGTCTTCTTCCACCCTTAATGTCAGTGTTGTTATCTTTGGGATAATAATGTCTAAAAATTATCTTTTAGAGCAAGAGAGATTCTATAGGTGTGACAATGGAAAGTGGAAAAGATTTTCACTTCTATTAGAGGGGTGTTGTAATTTATTCAGTAAAACTGGACAATCTTTGTATTTCTGATTATCTGATGTCCTTAAAGTGATCAGAACCTTTCTGAAATTAGTAGTCACCCTGTAACTCCCTAGGTGGGATATCCTTAAGGGTGTTTTGCAATCTCTGTCCCTGCATGGTTTGTGTTAAAACAATTGTGGAATATTGCATTCATCCTGGGATAAGTGAAGTTTCCGTAGGATCGAGAGATTTTCCTTTTGGTGTCATATTTCCTAATAAAGGAAGACAGCCCTTCTGGTAATGACTTGATCTCACAGGAATAAATAAGTGAATATTCCTGGAACTTCTACTTACATTACTTCCACAGAGACTGGGGTCACACTCAAGAGTCACCGTTAGACTTCAGTCAACACCACGAGTTACTTAGCTGACCAAATGCAAGAACAACAATTATGTTTTCCAGCAACTTTGAATTCACAGTTAATTTTCATTTTGCAGAAGACTAGCAAAGCTACTTTAATTTTCTGCATTTCTGTTAAAATTAGAGTTCTGTACAGCATAGCTGGCTAAGACATATTTTGGGGATATTGGAAGAAAAATCTGTAAGTGTTTATGTGGGTAAGCTGTTTTCACCAGTTCCTTACAAGACATTTGTATGAGCACAGTAAATACATGTTAGTTTCTTTACAACAAGTCAAGCTGTTCCAGCATGTGTGATGTATATTCCCTAGTCCTGTTGACAACATGTTACAGTGTAATACAGTAATACAGGGTCTCACCTATTTTCTTTGTTACCTCTGCAAAAAAAAAAAAGGACAAAACCTCCAAACCTTTCTTCCCAGTGACTGTGTTACTAGGTCTCATACTGCATTAATTACTTATTAGCTGATTTCAGTCATTCCCACCAAGTGAGAGTCAAGTTCATTCATCTGCTTTCGGAAGCAGTTTCAACCAAGTAATAAGAAGAACTACTTAGGGATTAGTTTACATGAAAGAAAATTTCAGAGTAGGGTAATCCAGACTGAATGCTCTTATAGCAGAGCGGTACAGTTTTATGATTAGTAAGGCTCTGAGGGCCCTTATCTATTACTCTGTGATACCAATTGTGAGTTTGCAATATTCAAGATAGTCAAAGGCTGGAGCTATTCAGGGTTTCATAGTAGAAGTTATAATTTATCTCAAGATGTCAGTGACTTTTTAAGCTGCATATATACACACCCATTTTAAATATATTTATAAGGTGTCCTCAGGTGGTAGTTAAGGTGTATGAAGTCCTTCAGAATCTGAGGGTTAAGAAATTCTTATCTCAACCAGTGGGGAATCATAATAGATATTATATATAATAAAAAATGGTGAGGAAGGAATCTTGACATAAAAAACCCCAAGCAGTTCTTTACTGATTTTGACCTTGAAGTTCCATCAGTTAGACTGGCTCAGAGAGGCTTGACATAAGCATGACTATATCTGCAGATACAAAAAGCTAAAGCTCAGGTAGAAGTAAAACACAATGCAGATGCTATGAGAACAGATTTTTAAGGTCTCAGTATGTGGAGGGTGGAGATGTAGAAGCAGCTGAAATATCTCTATCTCGTGAAAAGAGGGTAAGAATAAGTGCTCTAGTAGTCCAGGTGACGGAACGTGTAAGAAATAAATCTGAAATATTCATATAATTTAAATTTTGTGTTACATTTTTTCATCAACCAATACATGATTTTGGTCTCTCACTGGTAACACCACTGCAGTACCCATATATTTCTAATTTTGCTGTTCATAGGGATAATGTTAATTTACCACCCTTGCTCACTTTTTCTGATATTGAGTCACCATTTACTGCTAATGCACAGGCTATTAGTATCTTCTTATAGATTATATCCCAGTGTTTGCCAGAACTCGGATATATGAGCAATACTGTAACATATGTTAGAATGCTGATACATCATCTCACACCTCCTGTCCTCATTGCAAGCAGTCAAATGTTCTGTTTATCACTTTAAAGGATAAGAGTACGAGATTTCTATCAGCTAATGCCTTCCAGCTCTTTTTTTCGTTATACCCTATTTTTTTCTCAACATCACAAACAGTTGGGGAGGACCACACACAGAGAAATAGACACCAACATTCCCAAGTTGGCTATTCATTATTTTTCTCTGTACTTTACTGTGAAGCAGTTTATACTACTGCCTCTCTATGCTTCATGCTTTTCATTGTCATTGTTTCAACTCTTACTCCCATTTTATGCCTCCTTTCTTCCTCTTCCTCTATTCTATCCACTCATGTGTGCCATTCTGCTTTAATAGAAAGGTAGGTATCCATTTCTTCTCCTAAATAGCAAATCTCCTATTGCTCATTTGCCCGCTAAAGGCTTCCCTCAGCCCTGTGTTGATGGAAAGAAGAACCTCAGCATTTGCTGCTACCCATAAATTCAGGCCCTGGCAACAGCTGTGCAGTGTTAATCTGAAGTTTCCAAAACATTGTTAACTTAGCTTATCTTTTGGAGGAAGAAATCCATAAACTTTAATGAACAATAGTGCCTCGATGGTTTGCCTTACAGCTAATTAAAATTATAGCTTCTGTTTTTACTCCACCACTGTCACTTTGTTTGCTTACTTCCATGTGCGAGAAAGTGTGCAAGAGTATTTTAAAAGAGTCTTTTTGTTTCCATTTTTGGCCGTTTTCTCATGACCTGCTTCTTCGTATCATCCAGGCAGCTAATGTTCCATACACAGTAGATTAACAAGTCCTTTACAAGACTTAATTGGATTAATTATTGGTATACATGAAACCAGAGCCTGACCTTGCCAGATGTATATGGCAAGTGTAGTTTTGAGTGTATCAGGGTCGTGATTGCATTTGAAAATAATTGAATAAGATTTTCATAAATATAGGCTTACTAATGATTACAGTTAACTGTGATTAAAATAATTTGTATAGTTTTTGATGGTTTAATCAGAAGGCTGTAGCAGAATTTTATATGCTGGTGGATGTGGTTTTGTTTACATGATTGTTTTTCCCTGCTGTGCCTTTTGAAAATGATAATATGTGGATTTATAAGAATCAGACAAACAGGTCATAATCCAAAGACAAGATAGACTATTCATGTTGGTTATTCTTTTACTATCCCATGTAGGTCATGTTAGTATTTTATGCTAAATAAAATACAATTTGAAAGAATGACACTAATACAAACGTGGATCTGAATAGACTCTGAAAAATCACCATAAAACTCCAAAATTCTGATGTTGAGGGTTAGGGCTGGGCTGGCCACTGGATGCTGACAGATGCCCTCTAATAATCCTTGTTGCCAGACCAGGACAGTTTGGAATGATGGTGAATGATCAGAGAAATTATTAATGAAGAGTTTAGGCTGTATATGATCCAGAGGGAGAAACCATGAGCATATAAAGTATATGTTCGTATGCAGAAGCAAAACCACAAACCTCAACCTGATCATGTTCAGTCATGAACAGTTTTTTATTTCCATATTTCCATTTTGTTAGGAATCTGGTTTTTTTACTAACAGATCTTGAAATTCAAGAGGTCACCATGTAACAAAATTGCAAAGTATATGACCAGATTGTGTCACCTACTTCAGAACATGGCACAAAGCTCTTCAAACACACTGAGGTGCTATTTGAAAGGAAGGCAGTCACTGAGGAGACATCATATATCAAATTCTGCTCCGTTCTTCCTAAATTAATAGCTAGGCAGCAGGTGGACAACCATTCATTCAAGAAAGATGAAGGAGTAGGAAAGCTCTTTTTGGAATAAGATGTATGGAAGAATAGAAACCAATTTCTAAAACAAAAGGTATGTGTCTCTGTAGAAATTAATTTGTGTGGCTGGAACATATGCTGGGGATGATAGAATTTTATGTGTCTCTAGGAGAGAAGAGAGAAGGGAATAACCGAACAGGAGATCATTAACGACTTTGTTTTATTTCACAGCTGTAACGGGTTAGGAATCTTCCCTTAGTCAATAATTGTGGGTCAGCTGGTAAGAATTAACTTGGAAAGCACAGGAATTAAAAGTCTTAAAATTGTCTGTCTGTGAGTAAACAAACAGAATTGAATTAAGTTGAATTAAATTGAATGAACACTCAGCCATCTCATCGTTTACACAGGGCTATGAAACGTCTGCTCCACCCAAAGGATAGGTTTTCTAAGGAAAAGTGTTACCCTCTCACCCTCAATATTTATCTCTCCTCCTTGCATAAATACCATCCAAAGACTTAGAGCATTTTATTGTGTCCTGCAACAATTTTAGACAGATACTGCTCTAGTGCATTATCTGATAGAGTACTGCATGTTCCACCCAGTCCAAGTATAGGTCTTTTACTATTGTTTAGAAGCAGGTGGCAAATGGGGAGCATATAAATGTTTTTATTATGTTATCTGAAATCCTTCTTACATGTGCTTTGAGAGTGATCATAATCTACAGTGTCCAGATTCAAAATCGGAAAAGCTCAGCCTTTAAAATAAATTGGAAAATAATTTCTCTTTTTGGGACCAAAAAAAATAAATCATAAATCTAAAACAATAACTGAAGCCCTGGTTTGTGGTAGGTGATCTTATTTTTTAATGTGTTCCCACAATGAGAACAAATTTGGGAAGGGAGTTATGGAAAAAGTCATACATTGTAAATGTGTCCTGTGAAGATACATCAGTCCTTGAAATCCAACACCCACAGGCATTTTTTCTTCCCACCACCTCTTTAATAGGGGTGCATGATTCAGTAAAAGGCTGGTACATACCTGAAAAGTGTAGATACAGAACTGTGTTCTTCTATGGACGTTCACACTTAAAAGTGGCTCCTAGTTACTGCTATTTGGTTTTTTTAAAATATTGCAAGTTCTTCTTGAATATAATCTGTGATCTATATACACTAGAGTACTTCAGTTAGAGACAATTATGTGAACATTTTCAAAAGGTCTCCATGGGAGATAAAAGATTGGGCTTTACAACAAAATCTATCCTCACATTAAATCATGCTCTTTAAATGGTGCAGAGCCTTGCAGTCTCTTACCTTGGAGCAGAGTTTTGGGTAGATGGGTGGTTAATGTGTTCCTAAACCCTCATCATAATCATTGCCAAGTCATTAATTCGCTGTGATACACAGGAGTCCCTACCCTTGACCTGGCAGAGGTTACAGTGTTGTTCATATATATTAATTTTTTATTTAGTATAAACATGCATAAATTTCTAGCTTATGCAGACTAATATATGGCATTAATACTCTGCAAATCATTACTAACTTTTAGCTGAGATCAGACGTGATGGCAACTAATCACTTCAGTATAATTTTTAGTTTGGTGTCTCAGCCTCCCAACCTTGAAGAACAAAAGCTTTCAGGATATATTTGATACTAAATGCTATCTGTTGTTAAAACATGTTTTGTTAATATCAGACTCGTTTCTTAAAGCCTTGCATAAATGTGATTTCACTGGAAAAGTAATGGAATAGAAACAAATAAGGAAGCTGGATGAAGTATTCACTGTGTGATTAGTAAGTCTAAAGCATTAACTCCTCAACACCTTCTGCGTCACAGTATACCGTGATATAGCGATAGAAAAGTCTCATTTATGCTCCTCTACCTATGTAAAATTTTTCCTCTGTAATGTATCCTTGGTTCTGTTTATTTAATAGTTTTAAATTACTTTAGCTTTGATGTTTCTGGCATTCAGGTTGTAAGCTTTCTCTGTTCCATGCCTGTATGTTCAGTAAAAGGTTAAAATCACGGGTGAATTTTATCTTAATTGTACTAATAGATCACTCCTGACATAGGCACCAAATGTAAGGCGATGTTGATCTTCTGTTCTAGAAGCATGAATAGAAAACAGGTATTTTAATCACAAATATAAATAACTCATTTTAAATCCAGTGACAGCCACAGACTGAGCCTGCCGCTGAGCTTGGCTTGCTCTGGCAGGAGCAAGAGTCACTAGGAATTTCCCACCCACCTCTTGTGGCCTGGAAGACATATAATAAACTTTTACTAAGCTCAGCCCAGTTTAGATGCCCATAAAATATTCATTGTAAAATAATAAAACGTGTTAAGAGCCCTCTCTGAAGATAACTGTCGACAGCTGTGGGTTTAGTGTCCTGCTGCAGCGTGTGACGGAGCGGTGGCAGTGTTCACAGCATTTGCTAATGCGTTTGATGTTTCAGGTTTAACTTGTTTTTTGGGTTTTTTTTTTAATCTTTATATTGAGACCACTTGCTCTCGGAGGTGGAAACACGACGTATTGTTTTGCTAACCTAAGCAGTCTGCCCAAAGGCACGTATCATTCTTTCCCTCAGCTTTCATAATATCATGTGTCCTTACTAAGCTTCACTACAGGAAAATGCACCTACAGAAACTTTCTTTGTTTTGAAATTCTGAGATGCACAGGTGTTACCAGCGAGCCTGATAAATGTCAAATTCCAGTAGATAGTCTGCTTATCAAAGAAAAAAAAGAAGTAGTTTATTTTTCTAAATTCTGAAATTACTGATACGTTATATTCAAAATATTTTACTGGTTGCTGCTAACATTTAGCTATGTATAACACAACAGTTGTCCCCTTTCCAAAATTAACTGCTAATTAGTTAGTACAGTTTTTCAAAACTGGAAACTTTTTATTTTTATAAAGAAAAAAAAAATGTGAGCTTTTAGTTGTCAGTAGTTCATTACTCGCTTAATTCATTCATGGTTGTATGCACATAGTTCACTTGTAGGATCATTAGTTTATGAAGTGCTGGACTATTTATGATGCTGGGAATGTGCTAAACATTATAAACAGAAATTTGAAGAAAATAACTCAGCAGAGGAATTTTTAGTTTAAAGAATCCAGATGGGCTTTAGCTTTAGCAGATGTCTCTCCTGCCTGAAGTTTCCACTGATCATTGCATCAAATTACCCTTTCAGAATATTTTAAGTTGCTGAGGGCTGTCAATTGAGATGTATATATAGCAGATGACTCCGACTTTGGAGGTCATCACTTGCTATCAGTGACAGAAATGTAAGCATGGTAGTTTCACTTGGCTTATTTCATATTCCTCCACAACATAGCCTTAAATTGACCACAAGATGTTGTAGTGATGCTGTCCTAACCTGCCCTTCATGATCTTGGATGCTAAATAGTCCTAGGTAGGTGTGTTATGTAGACTACGGCATACAACTTGGGTCAAACTCTGAGGGAACACTTCATTTGGCACCACTCTAAATTTTGAGATACTGTACAGGTAAAGACTTAAAGAAGTTGTACCTATAGTCGATAGCTTTCAACCAAGGTCCAACATTATCCTTTCAAAACTACATTTTTTTAAGGGGAAAGAAGCATGATTTTTAAATAGGATTGCAATATCATAGAGGAAAATAAATGGATAGAGTTCCCGTAATTTAATTTCCAGCATTTCTAATCTGAAACAAAGGGAGTTGGGATGTACTCTCAACTCAAACTCAACATTCAGCTAATACTATTTCATACATGCTTGCCAAGGCTTTCAACTAAGTAATGTAGGTTATTTTCATCAGATGAAATAAACAAATTCATGAGGTTCAGAATTGCCTCGTTTGATAATTAGAAACTAGTATGTTTTAAATAATGTGGCAAATTATGAGCTATGATTTACTTACTAATAGTGTTCCCTAGGGGTCAGTGCTGGGGCCGGTGCTGTTCAA